>NW_017722308.1:0-36353 GCF_001865875.1 Lupinus angustifolius | reverse complement strand
TTAAACTAGATTCTAGTCTAAGCCTAGTCCTAATTAAAGACTTAAGCATGTTGATTTTTTGGTGATCTTCATGCTCTTATTAGCACAAGTTGTCCTCATCAAAACCATGACATATAAAGAGAGCTTTCCAAAGTGTTCCTCTTGACATGCACACTTTCACATTCTTCATATCAAAGAAACTACATTTCAACTCTTTTAATCGATTAGCTTAAGTTGATAACCCATTATCTTTTTATGAAATCTAATAAATGATGATGCTTAGTGATAATCTATTATTAAGAGTTCCAGTAGCTAATGAATTGGTCTTATGTAGTCGATTATCGATTACAAGTCTTGATAATCGATCATGTCCATCGTATATGCTACTTTTAGCATTTCGATAATCGATTACCAGTCTTGATAATCGATTAGATCAACATAAAAAAAATTTTGTATAAAATTTTATTTTATTTTCATTGGTTCAGAATCCGAGTTTTAAAAATTTCATATTTCTCTATGAACTCTTTTAGTCAAATCTTCGGTAATTAGAGTTTGTGTTTCTTTGAGAATCAAGAGAGAAAAGTTTTCAAAATTTCATATCTTTGAGAAAGTACATATTGAGCAAACCATGCATAAATCATATTAGAAACTATGAGTTATAGTGTGATTTTTGTCATTAGGTTTTAGGTTTGAGATTATAGCCATATCAGCATAATTTAGGTGCATTATTACTCAGATTTAGTATTTCAATTTATTTGAGAGATTCGATGGTTCTCAAGTGTCTTGATAATTAGGAATAAATTCCTACATGCGGTTGGATTGAAGTATTCACTATTACAAGGTTCTTGGAAGTGAGTTAGGATTGGTGAGGGGCCAAAACCATAGGTGGTGAGGTATCCATAGAGGATTGAGTGGCAAACCGATCAGGGATCTCCATATTCCAAGAAGGAAAGTCTTGTATTGAATTGTAAGTGTGTTTTGTAAAAATACATTCAATTTCCTAGTGAAGAAAAAATCTCCCAAGATCATATGGGGAAATCTAGATGTAGTTTGCAAGTGGACCCACAAACGAACCAGGATAAAATCTCTCGGCGTATTTTTCTCTATCCTTAATCTCTTTACTTTCTACTTTTATGTTTATTAGTTTTGATTCTTTATAATTGCTTAAATTGAATCTTAATCTGGATATAATGTTTAGTATACTATTGTTAAGCAATTGAATCTGAAAGAACTATTTTTGTGAAACTTATTCATCAGGAAACCTATGTTTTCCAAGATTTTTGAGTTGTTGAATAATTGATTAATTATGTGAATAATCGATTATCTGAAGTGAATAATTGATTAACCAGTTAGATAATCGATTATCTTGGTCTATATTGTGATATTTGCAATAAATCATAAAAGAGGCTAAGTTGTACCGCTACACCTATTCACCCCTCACTAGGTCTGTATACTCTGATTTTACCCTAACATCACCTTCAACCCCATGTCTTTCATTTTTGCAGCCAGATTTTCCATGCTAGTTAGATGATCATGAATGGGCTACGACTAGTCAAACTTCTTGGTCTTCAGCTTTGTCATGAGATTTCTCACCAAAGACTTATCAATAATGTCTGATTGGGAGTACTCTTTGATCATTCTCATAAATTCCCTTGCATTATTCGCCTTATGCATAGATAGTTTGACATTGTCATATATTGACATTTTCATCAAGCTAAGACTCAACCTATTTAACCACTCTCAAGCCTCAAAAAGAGTCTTTTCTGACTCTGAGCTGATCTCAGTTATGGTTGGTACAATATCCATAATGATGGTCAAGTCCAACTCTATAACACCTAGTGAGAACTTGATCTATTTGGACCAATCAGCATAGTTCAGTCCGTTGAACTTGACACATACATTGCTTAAGGTGGATGCATTAATGAAGCTGAAATAAGACATGCTCACAATTTAATACTTTGGAAAAACCTTTATGGATTCAAACTAACTTTATTTATGTACTTAATTTATCTTTGGATAAAATTTAAATGCATTAAATATTAATTAATGATGGGAGACTACTTCAACCCATATAGAGACTTGTTCAACATGAAAACCAAGTGACTCTGTCTAACTGAATTGAACCCTTCTGGTTGTGTCATGTAAATTTTCTCCTCTAATTCACCATGGAGAAAGATAGTTTTCACATCCATCTGTTCTAAGTGCATATCCTGGCTAGCAACCAAGGCAAGAACTACCCTGATAGAAGTGTATCTAACCACTGGGGAGAAAATCTCATTGTAGTCTATCCCCTTCTATTGTGAATAACCTTTTGCTACAAGACAAGCCATGAACATTTCCCCTTCTTTTTCTGGTACTCCTTTCTTCCTCTTTTACACCCACTTGCACCCAATTGCATGCTTGTCTGGGGGAAATGGGAAAAACTCTCAAGTTTGGTTCTTGTGTATAGACTTCATCTCCTCCAACATGGCACCCATCCATTGTTCTTTTTCCTAGATATTTATAGCCACTTGAAAGCTACATGGATCTGCTGAACTGATATGGAGAACAAGTGAAGTCATATTCTCAAAGCCATATATCTTTAGAGGTTTGATAGGACGCCTATCTTTGTCTCTAGCAAGTAGATACTCCTGCACACCTGAACTCTCCGTCTGAGAATCATCATGTTCTTGACTTAAACTAGTGTATGGTTCCTTGCCTTTATTTATCTGGACTGTTTCATTGCTTAGTGGAATTGTATTTGATCATAAAGTCTCTCCATTTGGCCTGGGAAACTCTGCCAAAACCGAATGTTTCAGCATGAAATCTTCATCAAACACTACATCTCTGCTGAACACCACTTTTTCTGGAAACTGGATCCCATAACTTGAACCCCTTCACACCTTTGGTATATCCAATGAAGATACACCTCTTTGACATGGGATCAAGTTTAAATCGTTCATCACTAGGTATATGTACGTAAGCAGGACAACCAAATATGTGTAACATATTATAATTGATTAGGTTACATGTTCATACATCTTCTGTAACTTTACCATCCAATGAAGTCCATGGTGATCTATAGAAGACATAACATGTCATACTAAGTGATTTTGCCCAAAATCCTTTGGAAAGTCCAACATTCAGTCTCATACATCTAGCCCTCTCTATAAGAGTTCTATTCATCCTCTCTACAACATCATTCTACTAAGGAGTCTTCTTCCCTGAAA
Source organism: Lupinus angustifolius (assembly GCF_001865875.1). Taxonomy (NCBI): domain Eukaryota; kingdom Viridiplantae; phylum Streptophyta; class Magnoliopsida; order Fabales; family Fabaceae; genus Lupinus; species Lupinus angustifolius. The sequence continues at coordinate 33,165 of NW_017722308.1, read as the reverse complement.
AGTGCCTCTGAATGCAATGTTCCTCAAGAATTTCTTAAATTGTTAGTCTTTGTACTACATATCATTGTTTGACCTCAGGTATTTGAATTTTCTACCAATCTGGTTCTCTACCTCTGCCTTCCAAACCTTCAACTTGGCAAAGACGTCTAACTTATGCTTTAGAAAATACCTACACGATGCGAGAAAAGTCATCAACAAAGGTAACAAAATACCTAGAACCTCCTATGGATGGTTCATGAGTGAGTCCCCATACATCAGTGTGGACATAGTCTACAATGCCTCGAGTCCTATGTTGACCAGCCTTGAAACTAACTCGTGTCTGTTTTCCAAGCACACAATACTTGCACAAATCTAGCTTGCATTTTTTGATTCCCCTCAATAGTCCTCTTTTGCATAGTTTTGTCATGTCACACACATTAATATGACCCAAACGCATATTCCATAATTTTGTAGCATCATAGTCTGAATCTACTGAAATCTCTTCAGCTACTTCAACAACTCCACCTACAATTGTTCTCCCTAACAGCTTGTAAGTATTCCCAATAGTCCTCTTACCCTTCATCACAATCAGAGCACATTTGCATACTCGAAAAATATCACTATCCCCATCAGCTCTATACCTAAATCCTTTGGCCTGCAATGTCCCCAAAGACACCAAATTCTTCTTCAAATATGGTATGTGCCTAACCTCACATAACGTCTTCACTACATCATCATCCATCACAATTATGTTTTCTCTCATACAAATAATTCCACATGCTTTATTATTTCCGAGATACACGAAACCAAAATTGTCTACCCTGTATGTGGTGAACCATTCTCTGTTTGGAGTCATGTGGTGAGAACAACTAGTGTCAAGTATTTACTCATCTGTACTATGATTTGATGATACATATAGTAGATCAACTTCACTGTTGTAACCAGAGTCATCCTTCTATGCAACATTTGCAGATGTAGATTCTCCATCTTTCCCCACCGGTTTGCTAGGTCTCCATTCCTTGGGACTATCCTTTTGTAATGTCCGATTTGTTTGCACTTAAAGCACTCTACTGGTGTTTTGTCCCCGGAGTTTGGTCTTTTCCCTTTGGTAGGACCTCCTTTGCCTTGTCTTCTCCCACACGCTTGGCTCCCTTTCACATACAGACCATCATTTTGACACCCTTCTCCTACATTCTGTCTTCTTCGAGTGTGAGACAAAAGTGCAGATATGATCTCATCCAGTTTGATTGAGTATTTCTCGTACGTTGATGTTGTCACCAAGTGTTCATAGGAATTTGGCAAAGAACATATTAATATTATTTCTTTGTCCTCATCATCAACCTTCACATCAAGTTTCTGCAAGTCATTGATCACTTAATTGAAAGTGTTGAGATGTAGTTGGAAATTAGCACCCTCCTATATCTTCAGGCCACAGAGTCTCTGTTTCAAATACAACTTCTTTGTTACAGACTTGGAAATGAACCGCTTCTCTAATGTCTCTCATACCTTTTTTGGTGACGTCAAATCCATAACATGATACATCACCTCATCTAGTAGATAGAGTCGTATGATTCCTACAGCCTTCTCTTTCAACTCTTCCCAATCTAGTTGATCCAAACCATGTGGTTTATTCTCACACAGCGCCTTTGATAGACCTTGTTGAGTCAACACATCCTTAACCCTCCTTTGCCACAATCCGAAATTACCAATTCCATCGAACTTCCCCACCTCGAATTTGGCAACTGGATTAAGAGTCATCTGATACCAATTGTTAGGAATAAGTGAACAATCATATAGTAAAAGAGTATAGAGAAAAGATAATAACACAAAATATTTGGTAACGAGGTTCGGCCAATTGTGCCTACGTCTCTGGGAGCATTGAGAGGTTCTCCTTGTTACATTAGGTTTATATAACATAAATATATAGTCTTCTATCTCAACTCATTTACATCAGCACAATCTCATAACTCGTATTGTTGTTATTAGAGAATGAGCCAGTGCACAACACAATTAATTAAGGAAAAAAACATAAAACAAAAAATATTTTTTTATATTGTTTGGTGAAATGTAATTTGGTTTGGGACAAGAAGATAAGAATTTTTTGGAACACATAATTATGTGTTGGTAGATATGTTGTGCTTCAGCGTTAGCCAATTGGATGGGTGGAGTGATTTTGCATTTTAAACAAAAAGCAGACGCCTGTGACAGTTATAACACAATATGTTCCATACTTCCTCTATGATTGATTGTGCCACTAGTAAAGCTTGCACTATGTACAATGCATGAATTCGGTCATTGAAGCTCTGACAATTTGAAATATAAAATTAATTGATGACTGCTAAATCTGACTCACGCTTTATTCGTGGAAGTGTAAATCCTTTAATCAAAATGAACATATAAATATGTATCAAATTGAGAACTATGTGAGGCAGACAAAAAAAACCCTTTTAAATATTAAATTAAATATACGCATAAAAGTTGGGTAGGTTGATTGGTAGGGCGGCATACATGAATAATGAATTCGTTATCTTTAGCTTTTCAACATCTCATCTCAACATAGGATTATATGAATTTGGACCAACTGTTGTATGTAGTGAACTTTCGTTGAACCCAAGTGCAACTTCTATCAACATTTAAAAGATTCCAAATTGCAATGCTTACCCGCAACTGAAACCCAACTAGGACTTCCTCTCTTACCAAAATTACAACTTCTCAAACATGGCCTAATATTCATAACAAAAAGAACATGAATAAAAAAATGTATTCACCGACAATGTATGAGTTTTATATATTATTATTGTATCATTCATCATTATTAATTTAAAAAACTCAAATGAACGGTAAATGATACAGTAATCATTTATAAATCTTTACCCTATAAGTTATAAGAATAAACATTAATTGGCAAATATTCATTTATGTTAACTAGTTTCATGTATTAGTTAAGGAATATATATAAGCAAAAGTTTCTCATAAAAATTAAAGTTTAATAGTTCTCAATCTAATAAATTTATCTGTTTCCAAAATTAAACCACCCTCTTACTCGAGTGAATACTCTTAAACAATGATTAATGTTCTCTCATTCTTATTAGGACTATATTAATGTAGTGCGGAATGAAATATTTAAATTTCCATTCCTTTAAAAAAAAGGGTAAAAAATACATATTTGTTCATGCACACAAATTTTAACTTTTTTATGTATCATCGTTGTGACCACTTATTTTTGTCCGGCCCAAAAAAGCTCAAGAGAAAGTCAAATCAATGTTTTTAAGGTTCCTAAATCTAAGTGTTTGGGTTAACCAAAGTTTAAAAATAACAAAAATAAACATGTTATGTTAGGTTCCTAAATCTAAGTGATGAGGTTAACCAAAATGAAAGACTAAAATTAATTTAATTCACTAAAACAATTTTTCAGAGTAATAACAAAAAACTAGGACCTAGAAAGAGAGAATACAAGCAAGCAAAATAATCTTTCATTATTGTATTATTTTTTTATTTTTTATTCGAATTTTATTACAAAACAAATAAATTATAATTAAAAATATTTGTTTTTTATAATTAAATTCGAATTTATAAAATAAATAAGATAAGTGAAATATTCTAAATATCCCTATTAAATTCCAAATAGACAAAAAATATTTTTTATAATTTTATTTTAAAAAATATAATTTTATAAAATTAAAGCATATTCAAATATAATTATTTATCTATTTCGAAATTTATGGAATACAAAAAATTAAAACGTATTTAGATATAATTATTTATGTTTTTTTCGGAATTTATAGAATATGAAAAATATATTTAATTAGATTTTCCCAAAGTAGAAAATAATAAAAAACACCAAGTCAAATCTGACTTGGTAGATCCCAAAAAAAATTGGGATTATGGATTAGTGGATAGTCACTCATTTAGCAAATTATTAGGATTAGGTTAAGGTTAAAAAGTTTTATAAATAGAATAGTTTAGTAGAGTGAAAGGGGATTATTATTTTTCTGCTGCTAGTTCCAAAAGAAACACTAAAAGATAATATTCTGCAAAAGACATAGCCACTGTGAGAAAGATAGAAACTTTTTTTATTCTGAGCGATCGAGTGCTGCCGCAACCATTGTTTGCGACATGCACCCGCCTTAGTCACCGTGCGATTTTCTGACTTTCGCGTTGACCCGTCACCAACCAATCACAGGACGAAATGGGTCCTTGCTTCGATGCAACCGGTTGCACCAAATTATCCCGTCCTTGAGAACACGGGATCTCCTATGTGTGTGACCATTCTTCGCACGGTGCGCCTATCCGTCTCCATCAACTATGTCCTGACACGTGTCCTGGTCCATGCAGCTCAACGCACCACCCATTCTCCTACTGCCACAAGTCCCACACACTTCAGACAAGTCATACCCTATCATAGCTTCCATAATGTAAAGTCATGTTATTTTAATTTGTGTCTAATTAGTTCTTTTGCATGCTATATTGCCAATATTAAATCTGGAAAAAAAAACCGACATTAACAATTTACCAATTATCATATATAATATAATAATGATATTATACACAAAAATGGAAATTTTTAGGTAATGGGTAAACATAAAAATAAATAAAATCTCATTATTATTAATGAGTAATTAGTAATCTATTTTTTTTTTATATTTTTTGGTAACTAATTTTTTTTATTTCTCTAAAATTATCCATCAATTAGTAATAAAGAATAATGGTCTCCTAAAAATAATTTAGTAAATTTTTAAAGTTTAAAATAAATTACTTTGGTGTATTCTTCAATTAAATTAAGTTTTACCTTAGTCATTTAATAATACATAAAAAAATTAATAAAATTTCAAACCACATCTCCATAAAAAATTAACACTTTTTAAATAAAACAAACAAGCACTTTTCAAAAGGAATAAAATGATTTTGAGATTTAATCAAAGATGGAGAGAAGGTCGTCCTGGAGGCCTCTTTCTTCTCATATCATCTTTGAAAGATCGCGCTACGCCGCTTCTTTTTCAATTTATTAAATCTCAAAATCAATTAAATTCAATTTTCTTAATTAAATAAATAACAAAAAATAACCAGATAAAACTTTTTATTCATCAATAAATAAACAATCAAAAATAAATATATTTTATTAAAAAATCTATTTTCCTTAATTAAAATACACTCAACTAGTAAAAAAAATTCTACTTAAAGAACGACGTAAGCCTTGATCCCCTTAATAGGGATACGTAGGACCAAAGCCAATATTGTCAGATACAATAATAAAAATAAATAATTTCTTCTTCTTAATAATTAATTAGTTAATCATAAAATTTAATAATAATAATAATAATAATAATAATAAAGTCATATATTTTAATGAAGGGTGCCGCTTAAGACGGGCAGGTAGGATGCTAATACATTCCCTACCTTGTAACCGACTCCCGAACCTGGATACCAAAATTCCAAAAGCCCAAGGTAATTGGGCTTAAAATATTTTTCTACATTTTTAACTATAAAATGTAGTGGCGACACTAAACAAAGTCGTACAACCGAAAATCGGGGTGCGACAGCTGGCGACTCTGCTGCGAAACGTTTTTTAGAGAGTCTGACTCATAATCAATAAAATATGTGATTGTTTATTTACCATTAATATTATTATTTTTTATTTTGTTGCTTAGTTAATTTCCCATAATGTTGCATGCTTAATTATTAATATAAATATAAGTTATATGCGCAATTTTAATTGTATGTATAAATAGGAAAAGTGCATGCTTAATTTTTAAATATGAATTGTATGATTTAGTATAATTGTATATTAAATATGAAAATTTCATGTTTAATTATTAATTGTATATAGAAATACGAGAATTGCATGCTTAACTAGTAGTTATGTGTTATAAATATGAATTATACGATTAGTTTTAATTATATGTATAAATATTAATTATAAGTTATTAATTATTAGTTGTATGTATATGTATATGTTACATGCTGAAATTATTAATTGTATGAATTGCATAATTGTATATTGTGGATGCATATTTGTATTGTTCTTATTGTTATACGATATTAATGTACACATTTTAGGCATACATATGCCCTACACCCGGGTATTAGTGATACTTTTTTGGATAGAAGGGACACTAGCCTCGCTGGTCGCGGTTTTTGCCGCTTCTAAGTGTCGGTGATGTGGACCACTCATATTGTTACCTCTTATTATGAGTTAGCCGCTCGAGCTGGTCTTCTGTTTTTAACACCATAATATTTGGGTTTCTCTAGTTGTGAGAGATACAATATGAGAACCTTTATAGGGAGTCTAGAACTTGCCAAAGACATCCATTGTCTCTTAGAACCTTGTCCTAATACGTTATACTAGTTGTGAATTTTATGATGTGTGTAATGTTAATATTGTTTAGAAATTTATTGTATAAAATAAAAATCATATAAAATATTGCACCATTGAGGGGAATTCTTGTTCCCCAACCAAGGAGATTGATACAAAAATAAATAGGGCAATCTGCTTTTGCCGTAAGTTAGCTTGAACAACAGAAAATTATTTTAAATATATATATTAATTTATAATAATGGCTACGTTATCTTAAAATGGGCTCATGGCCCTAGAAAACAGATTCATGTACATTCATTCATTCATGCATTATCATATTTTATATATAAACAATTAATTTTCATGTATTTTTAATTCAATAGGTGCATTTTACATTAAGGGAGAGACCATTTTGAAAAAATAAAAAATGATGACCACAAATAATTCTAGCAGCATATTGGCACCCGGAATATCAACAAAATTGGAATTGTCAATAATTAATGCAAGTTTCTTGGCTGAACAAATTCACAAAATTCCGGAAGAGATAAAAAAACAATTTAGAGGTAATTACGGGGAATTATTGGACCTTGTATTAGTCCAAGTTCATCCCCAAGACCTGGAAGTTATGCAAGTCATGATTCAATTCTAGAACCCCAAGCTTCAAGTATTTGTGTTTCCAAACCTTGATGCCGCTCCAACCATAGAAGAGTATGAGGCTCTTTTGGATTTTCCGATGGATGGTAGATTGAAGTTATACCAATTCACAGGGGGGCAAGTTGCTAACGAAGGCAGTATAGAGATTCTTATCGGTGTGTGTCCAGAAGCTTCAGACTTTACCAAGCAAGGAGGAGCAAGTGGGTTGAAATGGCCCTTTTTAAAGAATCATACCTCCAAAATGGCTAATCAGAAGAACTGGGCCTTATTTCAACCCGCATTAGCTTTGGCTGTGTATGGACTAGTCCTCTTTCCGTTCACTTGTGACATGGTGGATCAAGCTACTATGGATGTGTTCAGCAAGTTTATCCGCTTCAAAATCAACCCAGTGGCAGCTATCCTAGCAGAGACATTCTTGTCATTCCAGCGGTATCAAGAAGGTGTTCAGAGGAATGTTAGTAAGGTCCGAATCCGATTTTGCATCCAGCTCTTGCAAGTGTGGGTCCTAACCCGTTTCAAGCATCACAGATACAGGTTAGGGTCTCGTTATCCGTTAAGAAGATTCCTCAGCACCTATGTCGATGACGTGCCTCTCCTCAAATGGAAGGAATTATTCAAAAAAGTTACTCCAAGAAACATTGCTGAGAAATGTTGTCTCTATGATCGGCATCATCAAGTCATGTATTCATACGGGGAGTTCCAGAATCTCGTATTAATAGGTCCCAGAGGGTGTATCTCTTTCATACCAGCCTTGGTACTTGGCCAGTTGAAATGGGGAGTGGTTCTTGTATCCGAAAAGCAGTTGGATGGTTTTTACTTTTGGTATAAAGACGAGGGGGCGTCCTCGAAAATGGTCCAGTCCATAAGGAAAGCTCTTAAAGACATTCATTTGTGTGGGCAGCAAGAGTTGAGAGAACACTTAACTTTTTATTCTGATGAGTATAAGTATTGGAGAGCCGACAGGATGAAAGGCATTAGCATACTCTCACTAGTAATGCCACAAATCAAGGGAGGTCTCACACCAGCAGAAGTCACACTTAAAGCAAACATCAAATTGTTAAAGGCTAGCCTTCAAGAATCCAGGGATCAGAATGAGATGAAGGACATATCCTTAGAAAAATCGGGCAACATCTCCTCTACACTCAGGAAGGAAATCAAGAGCCTAAAGAGAGATTATGCTGACTTGTTCTCGAATTCCGATAAAATGGCTATAATGAGACAGAATCAGAGGATGGGGGAGGAGATAAGAGATCTGAAGGAACGACTCGAGGTTCATGGACAAGCCCTGAAAAATAAGATAGAGACAGAAAGGATGACTACACTAGATTTGGAGCAAGCCATGACTACGATCAAAGATTATCAAAAGGCCTTGGTTCAGTCACTCAGGAAGGAGGATGACTACAAAATGTCATTAGAGCAAGTGCAGGAAGAAGCTTTTGCCAAAGAAACCCCACTAAGTGATCAATTGAAGGAGTTGATAGACTCGTATGAGCACCTAAAGGGGAATCAAGAGATATGGGATGACAATTGGAGAAATAGTCTGGGAGAATACGAAAGAGAAAAAGATCAATGGAGAGAATGATGCCACAATATCATTGAAGGGTTCGAGAACTTCACATATAATTGGTTAGTAACATTCGAAGAGCCCCAACAGGAGTTCCATAGGTATCCTGATACATAAGTACGCCCAGCAATGGGAGCTCTCTTCAGTAGCTTCACTCAGGTCGCCAAGAAGCTCAGACGTTAGAGGATGGAGTGCAATGGGGGATTCTTGTTAGGACCATGTGGTTTTGTTTATTCTCATTTTTATTTCTTGTTGAATAAAAGAAGGAATGGAGCAAATCGACGCATGTAAAGGGTGTGTTTTCCATAATGTCTCTCTCAGCCAAGTAAAATTCACAAAAACAATTGAAAAAAGAAGTACAAAAACAAAAATGAAATGAAAAGTTTAAAGCCATTCAAAAGACACAACCTTTGTTAGGTATCAGTGGCCTAGGAACACCTAGAAGGGGGGTTGAATAGGTGTGGCGGTTAAAATTTACCACTTCTTATCAACAACCCAGTTGCTGGAAAAACAGTCTAGTTAATCGATTAACAAAACTGTTTCATCGATTAACTTGATGCACAGAACAGATTCAGATAAACAGGCAATTTGCACAACAATTAAGATACACTTGAACAGATATATTTCAGATATTTTTGCGCACAAGTATTAACTGTATAGCATTAAACAAATATCCAATTTCTTAAGTATAGATTCAATGTATCATGGCAAGAAAAAGAAGAAAGATAATTAAAGAAAGAACAGTGCAAAACGGATTTTTATCCTGTTTCGTTTGCGGTCCACTGCAAACTACATCCAGGCCTCCCCTTCTGGATCAGGGAGATTTTCTTTCTTCACAATATTGAATTAAGAATACAATTACCAATTCAATTTACAAGCACAAGGGATGCTCCCTTCTTGATATCTAGGATCTCTAAAACCTGGTTTGACTCTACCCTTTCGCCTCTTGAGAAAACCTTTCTCGCGAACTAGCCCCAGCCAAGAATCTTATCCTCAAATCAAGACCTCCCTGTCTTGGTGAAGAACTTCAATCTCTATGGTGATCTCACACCACGAGATAAATCCAGACTACACAAAACACGTTAAAAGCAAGGTACACTAAGCACAGAATGCTTAAGATATTACAATATAAAGACTCTAAGATTAACCCTTATTCTAATCAGTTAAGCCATCAATGTAAGAGTGAGTTAATCAATTATCAATATACATATCGTTTCTTTCTATCAAAATATAATGCATGATTATGTGAGCAATATTAAAATGAATATGAAACTATGTAGAAACAGAAAGCATGTTATTGCAGAAACAACATAATCTCTCTTCTCACACATGCAACTCTCTTATAGAAAAGCAGTAAAAACACGTATGCAAATGCTCTCTAAAACAACCCTAAACAATTAGAATGAATGTTGTTGAGTTCTGAGTGAAGCCTCGTATTTATAGCATGGTGAATATGTGGTTTAAGACGTTACGGAAACAGTTAAACAGTTAAGTAGTTACAACAGCAAAAACATATTTCAGTTATAACACAAAACAGACTCGTTAATCGATTAAGAGTTCCATTTAATCGATTAAAGGACAACCAAAATAGCATAGAAATCAGTTAAAACATAAAACACATATTTAACAGAAAATCAGTTACGTTAATCGATTAAGTTACCACGTTAATCAATTAACTTGAGCATTTATGCATATGTTTCAAAAGGCAAACTCCTCATATGTTATGTACAATATATATACATGTTCTACCAATTATATTATGCCTAATATGCACATATATCATGTATGATATATGCATGAATATACGATTAACTAGATGATATATCTCATGAATATGATAGTTCAATTAAGATGGCTTAAGAGACTAACATATAGGTTCACCTAACCTATACTCACTTACTACGGCACACATCCCAGACTACTTAGATCATATACTCAATTTATATCCTAGTCTAGATATGACCAAATGAGCATAAGGTATGTTGATTGTTGAGCCATCTTCAAGCTTTGTTAGAACCTTATCTTCATCAAAATATAGGCTAAGATATGCTAGTGCTATTCTTGGCACTTTGCACTTTCAATCTCCCCCTTGTTGATGATGACAAACACTTCATCAAAATTCTTCAATTTATTGATGGATAAGCTTGATGATGAATTTGCAGAATGGTTGTTAAAGGTTGTTTTTCGAATACCAAAGTTAAAGCGCATTGCTTCTCTGTAGGTAAGCAAAAGAATGTACAGAAGCTGGATAGAAACAACCTGCAAAAGATTTATACAACCTGCAAAATGTATTAACAACAAGCAACCTTTCTCCCCCTTTTGACATTATCAAAAAGATAAGCATATTCAATTCTAGTCAAAGGTGAGGAGAGTTATTATGGTTAGTGATAGACTGTAATTAATCAGTTAAACTTGGGTAGGTAACTAATTAATCAGCTCGAAGAAGCTTGAACAAGTTCACAGTTTTTACAACATTTAATCGATTAAGTTATGCAGTTAATCGATTAAATGGACAATAGATAGCAGCCGAGTAGTTTGAATGACATGAAGGGTTATGCAGAAGCAAATTAAGCACGGAATGAGTACGCATTTGATAAATTTGAGCATTTTGCAACAGGCGTAATCATTCAACATTATCGCATATACCAATCATGATCAAGATCCATTACAAACAAAGTAAAGTGCTACTAACAACATAATTAAAAATCAAGCAGAATGCAATATTTCGAAATGTTAAGATGTAAAACAGTAGTTCAACAGTAGATATAGAGTTTGTTACAATCCAAAATGAAAGTGAAGAGACAATGCAATAGAAAGATAAAGTCTCAAGAGGAAACAGGATCAACAACAACAGTAGATTTACAGTTTGTTACAATCCAAAATGAAAGTGAAGAGACAATGCAATAGAAAGATAAAGTCTCAAGAGGAAACAGGATCAACAATGTCCATTAGCTAGGAAGGATAAACTAAGGCTCTAAGGCTTCCTATCTAAGGATAAGATGGAGGATTCTGGTTGTCAGGAGTCGACGAGCTACAACCACCCTTGATTAAGACACTCAGCTTGTTGAACTCAACACACATTCTTTTAGTCTGAGAATCAGTAGTAGTCTGAATGTAGTTCCGAAAGGATTGGTAATGGTTGTCAATGTATGCATTCTGGCGCTCCTCAAAATGCTCCAAATCTGTATGATATGAATCCTTAAGCGACTTAAAATGAAGATCCATACTATTATTCAGAGGTTGTTCCATAGCATCCATATATGCTTGTCCAAAAGTAGGTTCCTGTGATGCATGTCCTGAATGCTCCCCCTGAGTTGCAGCAAATGGCTCTTGGTTAAGGTCTTAATCATCTTCACCGGAAGGGTTAAGGTTCAAATTTTTTAAGTCTTCTTGATATTGCCAAGTGTTGCCATACTTGTAGATGCCCATCTTGTGAATTAAACTCTCACCAATCAAGTGATCTTTGTCTGAGCAGTCCATCACGATAGTATCCGAAATGTCCACATGTAGATAATCAATCACTCGGGACACAAAGATACTACAAGGAAGCATCTTTGATTGAGAGGTGGAGACGCTATACATGACCTTCAAAATCTTGTCAGGCCAGTTTATCATGATGTTCTCCTTCACAACAAACATAAACCTCAAATCATTCACGGTAGGTTGTGCATGATTTGTGTTTCTTTGAATTAAAATGTAGGCAACCAAGTACTGTAGGAGCCTATTTTCTACGGATAGTGGCCCAACTTTGGTCAATTCGCCTTGGACATAGAGTTGTAGTCTACGCAGGCACGACTTATACATTTCAACAGCATCAAATGAGTGGTCATTTTCCCAGCCATAGTCACTCAAACTAGCACCAAAAGCAGCTAAACCACCCACATTCATAAAGATTTCTTCAATAATTTCGAACCACTTTCCAGCTATCATCGACCAATATTTCCCATCTTTATATCTAAAATTTGCGTAATACTCCCTAACTAGAGCAGGGTAGATATTACCTTTCAGCTCCAAGAAGGGAACAACCCCTTGAGCTTGCAGACCAATAGGGAACTCGAAGTTCTGTTCCACAAGCTAATCCACGTTAGCAAACCTAATATACGTAGGTTTTCTTCCTTGAAATTTCTGCAACCATGTTTCTTGTAGAATTAGCGAATAGTATGGGTCCCCGCGGTCCTGCCTTGCTTATTAAGAAGGCACGACTTTTGGAACACGCGGTGGAAGTTGCATGGTTGTTTTGATTCTCTTTCCACGTCATTTGTCCATTGCACTTAGAACTGAACCGTGATGAAGGCTTACAGGAAGGATTGAGGGAAACCTAGGGTAGGGTTTTTAGTTTGGGAAAGTGAGATTCTTAGAAATAGGAGATAAGGAAGACGGTTAATGGAGTGGAAATGCAGTGGGAGGAAATAGGTTTGGGGCTAGGATAAAGCTTAGGATTGTGTTGGACTTGTTCCTCTAAGATTGGAGAGAAAGGAGATGAATGAGGTTTTGAAAAATGTTTAGAAACGCTATTGCTTCTGATATAAAGTTGTCGTTAATCGATTAATGGCTTGGCTTAATCGATTATCTAGGAAAGAAATATCAGGCTTTAAAATAATACGCCCAAGTAATCGATTAACGTGTTCCCATAATCGATTAATCTGTATCAGATACAGCATTTTGACTGTTTTTAAGGCATGCAATGATTTCAAACTTTACTGGCTAAAGAGTTTTAAGCAATCACAAATATTATAAAGGATTTTAAGCACAGAATCATGATTTTTAAAAAAGATCATAAGAATTCAATCATCATGTATGACACATTCAAAGGGATCATGCAAGACAAACACAAAAAATTATCAATCAATATATTTTTCATCCAGGATTCCTAGTTCTCTTTGAAGAACATAGAAAGAATCTCGTGAGAGGGGCTTGGTGAAAATATCTGCTAATTGTTTAGAAGTTTCAACAAACTCTAATATGCAATCACCTTTTTGAACATGATCACGCAAGAAATGGTGTCTTATTTCAATATGCTTTGTTCTAGAATGCAAGACGGGATTCTTGGAAAGGTTAATGGCACTCGTGTTATCACACTTAATAGGGATCTTTTCTAATATGAGCCCAAAGTCCTTAAATTGCTGCTTCATCCAAAGGATTTGAGCGCAACACATGCCAGCGGCAATGTATTCCGCTTCAGCGGTAGACAAACCAACGCACGCTTGCTTTTTGTTGTGCCATGCAACTAGGGAGCTGCCTAATAGGTGACAAGTCCCACTAGTGCTTCTACGATCCAACTTGCACCCAGCGAAGTCGAAATCGGAGTAACCTACCAAGGATAAGGAGGCATCCCTAGGATACCATAATCCCATATGAATAGTTCCTTTAAGATATCTCATGATACGTTTCACAGCAATATAATGTGACTCTTTTGGCAATGAAACCTAGCACACATACAAACGCTAAACATAATATCTGGGCGACTAGAAGTTAAGTACAATAAGGAGCCGATTATCCCACGATATTTGGTTACCTCAATCGCTTTTTCTTTTTCATCTTTGTCCAGATAACATGTAGATGCCATAGGTGTAAATGTGTCCTTACACTGCTCCATAGAAATCAGTTAAAACAGAAAACACATATTTCACAGAAAATCAGTTACGTTAATCGATTAAGTTACCACGTTAATCGATTAACTAGAGCATTTATGCATATGTTTCAAAAGGCAAACTTCTCATATGTTATGTACAATATATATACAAGTTCTACCAATTATATTATGCCTAATATGCACATATAACATGTATGATATATGCATGAACGTACGACTAACTAGATGATGTATCTCATGCATATGATAGTTCAATTAAGATGGCTTAAGAGACTAGAATCTAGGTTCACCTAACCTATACTCACTTACTACGGCACACATCCCAGACTACTTAGATCACAGACTCAATTTATATCATAGTCTAGATATGACCAAATGAGCATAAGGTATGTAGATTGTTGAGCCATCTTCAAGCTTTGTTAGAACCTTCTCTTCATCAAAACATAGGCTAAGATATTCTAGTGCTATTCTTGACACTTTGCACTTTCAACCTTGGTCTTCCAACATTCTAAGGAATGTTGTCAACCGTAAACAAACTAAGAGACTACGCTCCACAGTTAGCAAGATATGGGGATTTATAACTTTCAGATGGGTTTTATGCTGCTAGAATTAAAGGTGCAATCTTGGTATAAAAATTATTTGCTCTAAAGATTGTCATCAACCACACATTAAGCTGATGGACTACACTCCTTTAATCCTAACTGTGGGGGTCACACATATGAAACATGGAAAATGGTCTCTTTTATAAATTTTTCATTTTATTATAAATCAATATTTTAAAATAAATTGCATTCACTCCAGATCTGCATTGCTTCACAACACCCCTACTACACCCGACTCCGAGCTAAACAAATGGCTGAATCTACAGACCTCAGCGAGGACACTAGAGCTGAATTAGCTAGTATGAAAGAGCAGATGGCGGAGATGTTCCACATCTTGAAAGCTCTCCAGATTGAGAATGAAAAGAATGCCACTACTGGGCCACAACCCCATTCAGGGTCCAGAAATCCCAGTCAGAGGCCCGGTACTATCCAACCTCAAAAGGGACATGACACCAACACAAGACATAAAACTCCACCAGAGGACTTAAGTGATGCGCCGACTACGGAAAAGAAGGAAGAGAAATGGAGTTCGATTGAAGAGAGCTTGAGGCTATTGAAGGAGCCACTTGTCCGGACCTCAAGAATGCTTTCGAAATATGCCTGGTGCCCGATGTGATACTCCCACCCAAGTTCAAAGTACCTAAATTCGAAAAGTATAATGGGACCACTTGTCCCAAAAGTCATTTGCACATGTACGCTAGGAAGATGTCAGCGTACCATGGCATCAATCAGCTCTTGATTCATTGCTTTCAAGACAGTTTGGTTGGAACAGCTATGAGCTGGTATATCCAGCTAGAGAAAACTCAGATCCGGGCCTTCTTGGATCTATCCAATGCTTTCGTCAAATAGTACAAATATAATGAAGATTTTGCACCAGACAGAGCCCAGCTACAGAACATGGCTAAAAATCATCAAAGAATCTCAGAGAGTATGTTCAGAGATGGCGGGGACTAGCATCTCAGGTCCTTCCGAGGCTGGATGAAGAGGAACATTTGTTGATCTTCATCGACACCCTGTAAAGCCCATACTATGAACGTCTCATGGGTAACATGACGACCAACTTTAATGCTTTAACTAAAGTGGGAGAAAAGTTGGAAGGAGGAATCAAAAGTGGGAAAATTTCTGAAGAAGGTTCAGGCTCCGAAAAGAAGCTTGCTTTCATGAGGAAGACGGATGCAACGACCCATTTCATTGTTGCAGAACCAAAGAGGTTCTAACCCCGAAACAACAACCATAACAATTATTGTGCGCCCTCTCGGTTTGCACAGAACCACAAACAAAACCAAAGTCCAACACAAAACCGAATAACAACCCATAACCCACCAAATCAAAACAATAACACATATCAGCCCAGACAAGGTTACACACAATATCCAAGAAATAACGACTACTATTAACAAGAGAGGACGACGCCGGTGTTTGACCGAATCCCGATGACGTACACTGATTTGTTCGCCTATCTCCAAAGTCAATTGCGCTTATCATTTTTGGGTAGCAGGACATGTGGTGGAAGACTGTAGGGCTTTCAAATTTAAGATTCAAGACCTCATCAACGCCAAGCGAATTGATTTCAGGGAAACTAGACCCAATATAACTAGAAATCCTCTACCCAACCATGGAAATCAGGAAGTAAATGCTATAGAAACAAAGAGCGAGGTCGTAGTCATCTTCCGTCAAATGTGCAGGCAGGGTTTGGTAGAAGTTATTATCTATGAAAAAACAACAGTGATGTGAAGAGTTGTGAAATGCATGGGCGTGCACGTCACAGTTTGGAGGAATGTAAAGAATTCAAATCGCTTCTTCAAAAAATGATGGACTTGAAACTAATTGCCATCGCCGGAAGGTCCCCATGCTATGGGATTAATGTTGTAGAGAAGAGTCAAAAGGAAATACTTGTGTTCATACGCACATATGAACCCGTCATAAATCCACCCGGGGGTGTTCAGACATATTTCTCTCAGCGTCAATGGGAACCATTCATCCGGCAGATGGAGCTCGTGATAACAGGAGGGGGTAGCCCATTCCTGTATGAATCGGAGAAGGCAGTGCCTTGGGTTTACGAAGAAGAGCCAGTGAAGAACCCTTCTATGGTTACCAACATTGCTGGAAATAGCAGGGTTACGAGGACTGGACGTATTTATGTTCCCCCTGAGATAGAAAGGGGTCCATCTGGGGCCACTAAGGGTAAAGAAAACGTGTCATAACATGTAGAAGATAATGTCGAGGTGGCATTACCTGAAGGCGTATCGAACGAAGAGGCATGTGAGTTCCTCAAATTCATCAAGCAAAGTGAGTACAAAATCGTGGATCAGCTTAATAAGACTCCAGCAAGGATATCTTTGTTATCCTTACTAACGAGCTCTGAGGCCCACAGAAATGTGCTACTAAAAGTATTGAATCAGGCTCACGTCAGCCACGACATTACAACTGATAAGTTAGGAGGGATAGTCAACAATATTGTGGCAGATAATTATATATCTTTTTGTGACCACGAGACACCTTCGGAGGGCATCGGACACATTCGCCCCTGCACATTTCAGTGATGTGTAATGACTGTGTAATCGGAAAATTCCTCTTGGATAATGGGTTGTCACTGAATGTTATGACAAAGAGAACTTTCTCTAGATTGTCAGTGGATACCTCCTACTTGAGGGCTAGCTCAATGATTGTCAAAGGTTTTGATGGATTACGTAGGGACGTGATGGGGGCAATGGAGTTGCCTATCAAGATAGGGTTGTGCATATTAAACATATTGTTTCACGTGATGGACATCAATCCAACGTATAGATGCTTGTTGGGGAGTCCTTGGATTCATTCCTCAGGAGCAATACCGTCTACCTTGCATCAAAAGGTGAAGTTCATAGTGAACGGAAGGCTGGTTACAGTTTTAGGAGAAGAAGATGTGATAGTGTCTCAGCCGTTTGATGCCCGCTACATTGAAGTGACTGAGGAGGCATTAGAAACATCATTTCAGAGCCTCGAGATCGCAAACACCACATTTGTAATGGAAGGTGCACCGTTGCTAAACCCATATCCGTTAGATGCTTCTCTCATGATGGTAAAAGTGATGATCCGCAGAGGATATCAATTCGGGAAAGGGTTGGGAAAGTATAGACAAGGTTGTAGGGAAATCATAATGCCCAAGGCTAATATAGGTAGATATGGTTTAGGGTATAGACTGACACGGGAAGTTAAGATCTGAACCACAGAAGTAAGGAAAGGTGAGCATCTGACTCGAATAGGGCAATTTGGATATGAGAATGTGGCAAGGCTTCTAATACGACATATCAGCCAATGCTTTGTCAGCGGCGGTACCCGGTCCTCAAGAATGGTGGCCTCTATGGAAGAAGAAGGAATGAAGGAAGAGTCTGGGTTCGTGTACAAGTGTCCCCAAGGCACCTGCTTGAAGAATTAGCATGAAGAGTCACATGCATTAGTTACTTTAGGACCAAAGTAATAATTTAATGTAGTTTTTTAAGCCATGCCCAAGGATATTAGATATTTTTCGTTTTTATGTTTTTCAATAATAAGGGCTCATTTGTTTCAGTATTTCCATTCAAATCAATAAAGAACAATCTTTTCGATCATATTCATGTGTCTCGTTTGCATTTTTTTCTCTATTACATGTTAAAATATCATAGTAAAATAAAACAAAGAAAAAATAAAAAACCAAATCCATGGGAAGCTGACTTAGTCATCTCCACATTGTAGATCCGATAGTAACTCTGAAACTGAGGGCCATGCCAGTGAACCCTCGCCCAGTCCTGACCAACCTGTCCACCAAGTGGAGGATGATAGTGATGATGATGAATGGGAGGCCTCCCCCGAGCTGCTCATATTGGTAGACCAAGAAGCTAGAAAGATTCAACCACACCAAGAGCCTGTCAAGCTTGTCAACCTAGGATCTGAGGAAGATAAGAAAGAAGTGAAGGTGGGCACCATAATGGATGGTAAGGAACGAGAACGCCTAGTTCAACTTCTACATGCATTCAAGGACGTCTTTGCTTGGTCGTACGAAGAGATGTTAGGACTATATCGAAGTATAGTAGAGCACAAACTACCGCTAATGCAAAACTCTAGGCCAGTGAAGCAGAAATTGCGAAGAATCAAGCCAGAGATCTCCCTAAGGGTCAAAGGGGAGATAAAAAAATGGTTGACCGTCGGGTTCGTTAAAGTTGCTGAGTATCCAAATTGGGTAGCCAATGTGGTAGTTGTGCCAAAGAAGAGAGGAAAGTTGAGAATATGTGTTGACTACAGGGACCTCAACAAAGCTAGCCCGAAGGATGATTTTCCGGTGCCACATATAGATGTTTTGGTTGATAGCACCACTGACCATGCCCTTTTCTCATTCATGGATGGCTATTTGGGGTATCATCAGACCAAAATGGGGTACCTTTTGTTACCAAGTCATGCCATTTGGATTAAAGAATGTTATGGCTACATATCAAAGAGCCATGGTTACCCTTTTCCATGACATAATACACAAGGAGATAGAGATCTACATGGATGATATTATCTATAAGTCCAAGACAGAAGGAGAACATGTAAACAACTTGAGGCGTCTGTTTGAGAGACTACGAAAGTATCACCTTAAGTTGAATCCAACCAAGTGCAGCTTTGGAGTGAAATCAGGTCCAGTCTTGGGTTTCATAGTCAGCCAGAAGGGTATCGAGGTGGATCCAAAAAAGGTGAAAGCCATAATCGAAATGCCAGCACCTCGAACAAAAAAGGAAGTCAGAGGATTCTTGGGAAGATTGAATTACATCTCCAGGTTCATCTTCCAACTAACTTCCACATGTGAACCTATATTCAAGCTCCTAAGAAAGAATCACACAGTGAAGTGGAACGATGATTGTCAGTCAGCATTTGAAAAGATAATGTAGTACTTGACAGAACCTCCGGTACTGATGCCTCCAGTTCCAGGGCGACCCTTGATTCTATACCTCACTGTACTTGATGAATCAATGGGTTGTGTCTTGGGGCAACATGATGACAGTGGAAGAAAGGAGCAAACCATATACTACCTGAGCAAGAAATTCATAGCTTGCGAGATAAAATACTCCTTATCAAAACGGACTTGTTGCGCTTTAGTTTGGGCCTCTCGCCGCCTAAGACAGTACATGTTGAGTCACACCACTTGGTTGGTATCAAAAATGGATCCTATCAAGTATATTTTCTAGAAGCCCATACTAACAGGAAGAATTGCTAAATGGCAGGTGTTGTTATCTGAATATGACATCACCTATGTGACACAAAAAGCGATAAAGAGAAGTGTTATTGCTGACTACTTGGCCAACCAACCCTTAGATAAATTGGGGCATTTAAGGTATGAATTTCCAGATGAAGATATCATGGCCTCATCCGATGAATCAAGAGAAAAATAAAAATTGACCCTAGTCTTTGATGGGCCTCCTATTCATTTGGACATGGAGTAGGGGATGTTTTCGTGTCTCCAACCGGGAATTTCCTTCCTTTTACGACTAGACTATGTTTCGACTATACTAACAATGTGGTAGAATATGAGGCATGCATTTTGGGACTTAAGGCCACTATTGACTCAAAAGCCAAGATACTAGAAGTATTTGGGGATTCTGCTCTAGTAATCCATCAGATAAAAGGAGAATGGGAAACTCGGGACAGCAAATTGGTGCCTTATAGAGACTCTATCCTGAAGTTGGTTAACCAGTTCGACCAAGTAGATTTCTATCACATCCCTAGAGAAGACAATAGGTTGGCTGATGCATTGGCAACCTTGTCCTCAATGCTCCATGTTGGTGGAGACAATTTACTACTCTTTCAAATAAATGACAATATTGAACCTTCTCATTGTAACATAGTCGAAGAAGAACCCGATGGTAAACCATGATATCACGACATAAGAGAGTACTTAAGAAATCAAGCTTATCCTCCCAAGGCTTCAGAAAATGACAAAAGAATACTCAGAAGACTAGCCACAAACTTCTTTTTGAGTGGGGATGTCGTTTACAAAAGGAATCATGATATGGTATTTCTCCGATGTCTGGAAGCCAAGCAAGTTCAAAAAATGGTGGAAGAAGTGCATGAGGGAACTTTCGGAACCCATGCGAATGGACATGCTATGGCTAAGAAAATCATGAGAGCGGGTTATTTCTGGTTGACAATGGAGACCGACTGCAGCAACCATGTGAAGAAATGCCACAAGTGCCAGATATATGGGGATAACATCAACGCACTTCTGAATCCCTTGAATGTCTTAACGTCACCTTGGCCATTTTCTATGTGGGGAATGGATGTCATCGGGCCCATAGAACCGAAAGCTTCTAATGGACATCGATTCATCCTAGTCACTATAGATTACTTCACCAAGTGGATGGAGGCAAACTCTTATGCTAGTTTGACCCAGAAGGTAGTCCTCGGGTTCATAAAAAAAGATTTAGTTTGTCGATATAGGTTACCAGATCAGATCATCATTTTTAATGCGACCAACCTCAACAACAAGATGATAACCGAGATGTGCGAAAAATTTAAAATAAAGCATCACACGTCCTCGCCATACAGACCCAAAATTAATTGAGTCATGGAAGCAGCCAATAAGAACATCAAAAAGATAGTCCAGAAGATGGTTGTCACTTACAAGGACTGGCACAAAATGCTACCCTTCGCCCTACATGGTTATCGTACTTCAGTTTGCACTTCTACTGGGGCTACTCCATACTCCTTGGTTTATGGTATGGAAGCTGTTCTTCCACTTGAAGTAGAGATCCCATCTCTAAGGGTCTTAGCGGAGGCTGGTCTGAAGGAGTCAGAATGGGTTCAAGCTAGACAAGATTAATTGAATATGATAGATGGTGAAGGCTAGCTACAATTTGTCATGGGCAGTTGTACCAGAAAAGAATTATAAAGGCATATGCAAAAAAGGTTCGAGCACGCCAGTTCAAGGAAGGAGATTTGGTGCAAAAGAAGATCTTGCCAATCTAGAAGGACAACCGAGGAAAGTGGGCTCCAAATTATGAGGGTCCCTATGTATTCAAGAAAGCTTTTTTGGTGGAGCCCTAGTTCTATTAGACATGGATGGGGAAGATATGCATCTCACCCAAAATTCAGATGCAGTGAAGAAGTATTATGCCTAAAGGGTACTTCCAAAAAACAAAAAGAAACAAAAAGAAAAAAACATTCATGCATCGATCACCATATTTTTATTTACCGTTTCGCACGAGGAAGAATGATGTAAATAAAAATCATAAGGTGTAGACCTCAGACAGGTCATCTTGATGACACAAGGCGTTCTTGATATTCCAAAACACTAAGAAGATATCCCTAGTCACCCCTCTGAGCCAAGACGATATGAAAAAAGTTCATTCCAGAAAGAAACACCTTTAAAAATACTGTGAACCTGGGGAAAGGGTAGTTTTCCAATAAAGATTCAGAGTCCAATAGAAAGAATGATACTACAAAGAGAAAAGCCATCAAGGAATTTCAATAAAATCCTAGTCAAAAGTTAGGGTATATATAAACAAAAACTCAAAAGAGAAGTTCTACGAAAAGTTACATCCTGAAGACGATAAAGATAAAAATCCTACCCAAAGTTAGACTCTAAAGAAGGATTGGAAATAGGATTATAGAGATTATGGAGAAATGTGGGATGGGAAATATATTCTTTGAGCCAAATATCTATTCTTTCTTAACCACTAGCCAAGCCACGTTACAAGCTCTAAAAGTCCTTGTTGAGAGTCGAACATCTAAGGTACACACCAGGGTATAAAATAAACTGACTCCAAATAAGTTGGTGCATATATTTTTCAAAACCTATACATATTGCGATCCTCGCATAAATAAAAATAACTATAAAAAAATATAATGAAAAAATGTTTCAAGAGCCTGTTAAGTCGAAAACCCGAAAAGGCGACTTAAGCAAAATTTAGGGATACTAAAAGAAAAGGATGTACCTCTCAAAGCATGATATGTAGATCTAAACATCGCCAGAAACTACGGCAGAATTTTGGTTGGTTAAAGAAAATATACCAAGTAGCATAATCTCCTTGGAAGAAGTCAACATCAGAGTTGGAAACTGGAGCAAATTGTGAATGGTTCGAGAAATCCACCAAGTAGCATCAATCTTCTTTAGAGGAATCAGTAGTAAGACTAGAAACTGGGGCAGATTTTTTTGAAAAATCTTTCCCCCAAGCTGGGAAATTTCGGATTTAGTGGTAAAGTTTAGGTTAAGGCTTTGGCATGAGACAAGCTTGTATGACTTTCATTTTCAGAAAGCTAAAGGAAAATGAGTAAATTTGGTTTTTTTATATATATACATTTGGATTTTTTAATATGCAAATCATTTTCCAATAAACAAAATATATTGGACAAAGAGATTGATCAATATTTTAGTCCATCCTGATGCATTGTGCCTAAAAGGGTATAAAAGGGAACACAAACACGAACCTCGACAAAAGCAAAACCCAGATCTCTTACCAAATGTCAGCATGTATAATGTAAAGGGGTATTGCGGAAGCATCACAAGGCCTTCCAATAAGCACAAATGAGCATGCATAACCATATCATTCAAAGCCTAATCACATTTATACACAAACACCGACATAAGCCTCATGCTTCAAAAACCAACCATCGCATATAATCATTTTTTTAAAAATCGTTACAGTCGTGCATTCAAATTGTGCATTTTACGCATCTTAGTTGCTTAGACAATCACCCTAGAACCACCTAGCGAATTATGTAGAATCACAAAAAACAATCGTTTTGTAGCATGGGTGCCTCAGCAAATCCCTGAACCGTTTTGGCAGCATGAGTGCCTCAAAAAATTCGTGAATCGTTTTGGCAGTACGGGTGCCTCAGCAAATCCCTGAATCATTTTGGCAGCATGGATGCCTCAGCAAATCTCTGAATTATTTCGGCAACATGGGTGCCTAAGTAAATCCTTGAATCATTTCGGCAGCATGGGTGCCTCAGCAAATCCCTGAATCATTTTGGCAGCATGGATGCCTCAGCAAATCTCTGAATTATTTCGGCAACATGGGTGCCTAAGTAAATCCTTGAATCATTTCGGCAGCATGGGTGCCTCAGCAAATCCCTGAATCATTTCGGCAAGCGCGGGAACTGCCTAAACAAATCCCTGAATCATTTCGGCAAGCGCGGGAAATGCCTAAACAAATCCCTGGTCTACCAGCAAAGCATTGATATGTTCCATCAAAATTCGATATCTTCCCAATGACCTTTTTTGTGAGCATTGGCAAAAATAGTGTTCATTTCGTTACCCATTATATTCCCTAATATCTCTCAAACCTTGGTTTGCTTGCTACCGGGTAAGTAACAAGTAAAGAGTGACAGTTGTGAACATCCATTTTTGCCCGGACCAGAAAAAAGCTCAAGAGAAAGTCAAATCAATGTTTTTAAGATTCCTAAATCTAAGTGTTTAGGTTAACCAAAGTTCAAAAATAATAAAAATAAACATGTTGCATTAGAGTTCCTAAACCTAAGTGATTAGGTTAACCAAAATACAAAGCTAAAATTAATTTAATTCACTAAAACGATTTTTCAGAGTAATAACAAAAACACTAGGACCTAGAAATCCACATCCTTTTCCAAACACTTGAATTAGAAATGGACCCTTATGAGCCCATATCTTTTTTTTAAGAAAGAGAGAATACAAGCAAGCAAAATAATATTTCATTATTGTTTTATTTTTTATTTTTTATTCAAATTTTATTATAAAACAAATAAATTATAATTAAAAAGATTTTTTTATTAAATTAATAAAATAAATAAGATAAGTGACATATTCTAAATATCTCTGTTAAATTCCAAATAGACAAAAAATAATTTTATCATTTTATTTTAAAAAATATAATTTTATAAAATTAAAGCATATTGAGATATAATTATTTATATTTTTTCGAAATTTATGGAATATGAAAAATATATTTAAGTAGATTTAATTAGACTTACACAAAGTAGAAAATAATAAAAAATAACAAGTCAAATCTGACTGGGTGGGTTGGTTTAGATTCCAAAAAAATTGGGATTATGGATTAGTTGATAGCCATTTAGTTAGCAAATTATTAGGATTAGGTTTAGGTTAAAAAAAATTATAAATAGACTAGTTTAATAGAGTGAAATGGGGTTATCTTTTTTCTACTATAGTTCCAAAAGAAACACTAAAAAATAATATTCTGCAAAAGACATAGCCATTGTGAGAGAGGTAGAAACTTTTTTTATTCTGAGCGATCTAGTGTTGCCGCTACCATTTTTTGCGACGTGCACCCGCCTTAGTCACCGTGCAATTTGCTGCCTTTCGCAATGACCCGTCACCAACCAATCACAGGATGAAATGCATCCTTGCTTCGGTGCAACCGGTTGCTCTAGATTATCCCATCCTTGAGAACACAAATCTCCTGTGTGCGTGACCATTCTTTGCACAGTGCGCTCGTTCGTCTCCATCAACTACGTCCTGACACGTGTCCCAGTCCACGCAGCTGCAATGCACCACCCATTCTCCTATTGCCACGTGTCCCACACACTCCAAGCAAGTCACACCCTATCCTAGCTTCCACAGTGTAAAGTCATGTTATTTTAATTTGTTTTAATTGTTTCTAATTAGCTCTTTTGCATGTTATATTGCCAATATTAAATTCGTAAAAAAAAATCGCCATTAACAATTTACCAATTATCGTATAAAATATAATAATGATATTATAGACAAAAATGGAAATTTTTAGGTAATGGGTAAACATAAAAATAAATAAAATCTCATTATTTTTAATGAGTAATTAGTAATTTGTTTTTTTTTTTTGTTTTTTTTTTTTTGTTTTTTATATTTTTTGTTAACTGATTTATTTTTATTTTTCTCTATAATTATCCAGTAATTAGTAATAAAGAATAATGGTCTCCTAAAAATAATTTAGTAAATGTTTAAAGTTTAAAATAAATTACTTTGGTGTATTCTTCAATTAAATCAAGTTTTACCTTAGTCATTTAATAATCCATAAAAAAAAATTAATAAAATTTCAAACCACATCTCTATAAAAATTTAACACCTTTTAAATAAAACAAACAAACACTTTTGAAAAGGAATAAAATGATTTTGAGATTTAATCAAATATGGAGAGAAGGTTGCCCTGGAGACCATTTTCTTCTCAGATCGTCTTCGAAAGGTTACGCTACGCCGCTTCTTTTCAATTTATTAAATCTCAAAATCAATTAAATTCCATTTTCTTAATTAAATAAATAACAAAAAGTAACCAGATAAAACTTTTTATTTATCAATAAATAAACATGCACAAATAAATATTTTTGATTAAAAAATCTATTTTCCTTAATTAAAATACACTCAACCAATAATTTTTTTTTCTACTTAAAGAACTACGTAAGCCTTGATACCTTTAATAGGGGTATGTAGGACCAAAGTTAATATTGTCAGACAAAATAATAAAAATAAATAATTTCTTCTTTTTAATAATTAATTAATTAATCATAAAACTTAAAGAAATAATAATAATAAAGTCATATCTTTTAATGAAGGGTACCAATTAAGGCGGACAGGTATAGTGTTAATACTTTCCCTACCTTGTAACTAACTCTCGAACCTGGATACCAAAAGTCCAAAAGCCAAAGGTAAGTGGGTTTAAAAGATTTTTCTACATTTTTAACTATAAAATATAGTGGCGACTCTAAACAAAGTCGTACAACCGAAAACCGGGGCGCGACAATCGCCTACCACATTTTCCAATTTGTGTCATATAAAACATTTTAAATTATCTAGAAAAGAGGAATGTTACATTAAAAATTGAATAATACACATTTATTGATGCACAATTTTTTTATGAATGATTAAATTACCAATATTAACTTCATATTTTTTATATAAAATGTGTCATTAGACACGTTAAAAAACCTTGATAAAGCTAAGAATCGACCTTCTATGTGTGCTTATGATATTATTTTGCAATAAATCCATGAATACGTTACATTTTATAAAAAAAGGACGATGGCATAAACACCAAAAAAATATTATTCTAAAAATAGAGATAAAGTCCTAAAGGGATAAAGTATATGACAGGAGTAACTGGCAAATGCATGGAATGCATGCATGTTCAGGTGCTAAACCCAACATAGTGGCTGATTGCAATCACTTCCGCCAAGTGGACAGAAATCATATGTTCTATCATTCTTTATCACGTGCTAACCAGACTATAAACTTTTGTTTTTAATTTTTTTTGTTTATATGATAATATGTCATTTATTATACACAAAATGAACATTGTTATAGACACGTGATCCATGTTCCCACCAACTTGTATAACTTTGTAACAGAAAAAAAATAAAGAAAAAAGAGATTCCCACCCTGAACCCATAACGACGCATTGCGACGGAAAGCAAACATGCCAGAATTGTTTCCATTCCTGCAAAATAAATGGAGAGTTGATAGAGACTAAGAGTAAGATTCTTTTCATTAATGGATAGGCAAGTGTCACAAAATAATATATAAAAGGAATATGTAATAACATTTTTATCGTTTTGTTTACCATAAATCACATTTTTATTATTGAAAATAAAAATAAAAACAACTACTTATCTCTCTATTAATGGAGAGGATCTTGTTCCTAGGAGTTACACTCAGACATTATAAATCTGAAACAAAATTTTGGAGCAACGATGTCACAAAAGTGTGTCACATTATCTACATTTGCCCTCAAAAAATATATTTAAATTGAAAATTTAATAATTAATATTTTTTTAACCAATCATATAATTTTACTACTTTCCTTCATTAATAAAAGAATCCGGAGTGGTACATATTTCGTGTGAATATGCATATATGGCCCTACTGCGCTTTATTTTTATTTGGATTAAATGATGGAAACCCAAAAGCAGCCTCTCACTATCCTGGCCCATATGACTTACTAACAATATTAGATATATGAGTGACTGAATATGATGCAAAAAGGTGAATAGAGAGAAGCTGAAAATGCAAAAATTGACTAGTAACCCATCACTCACCGCGCTAGTTGCATTGCACAAATGCAAAAGTGACAAAATCTCATTCATTTGCTCATGTGAAAGTTAATACTTTGCATCAATATTGGGCCGTCTACTACTTTGTTATATTGAATGAATTTGAAAATTAGTGCGGGTCCAGCTCACACTAATACCGTCGGCTCACTAATCCTCCAAAGTCGCATATAAGAGTCGAGCTAACATATAGCAGACATAAAAGTTTAAATGTCTGAATTTTTATTTATTTTAAAACAATGTAATAAATTAAAAATTTATCTTTCACTATACAATTAAATATTAGAGGGTTAATAGGGGAGAAAAGTTCAATTGGATATTTGATGAATAGTGGCCCTTTCTACCCTAGCCAAGATATATCCTCCCTCCTTCAATCACCATGCATAATCATTTGATATAGAGTAATATATAACCACTCTTCAAGCTTGCTTATCAAATATTTCAACTTCAATATTTTTTTGTAGCAACTAAGTGTCTTCTTCTTTTCTTTTCTTCTCTTGAAATTACATATAACTAAGATTGGATTTGTTGTTTCACCATAGGTTGGTAGGAAAAAGTGAATAAGATTGGATTGTCTCACCAAATATTAACCGTAAGCCTTAGATTTTTAAAACTTTTATGAGCCTTTAGTGATTCATAAGAACCCCCTAATTTAGAACCTTAACATTATGACATTCATGTGTGAAAAAGAATAAAGTAAGAAATACCTGGTTCCATTTGTGTTTACTTTATGTAATTTTTGGTTGTCTTTCTAGTTGTCTTTGTCTCACCTCTCGCCTTCCCTTTATGTGTTCCTTGATGATTAGGAACTCAGTTTCTTTCCTTCTATATATGGCACTAGACTTTCTTTACTTATCCACTCATGTTTTTATAATTATCACTTTGTATGTCTATTCATGAGGTAGCAAAGAATGGATTCAATGGGATTTTTTTCCAATGCATGAGTGCCTCTATTTATATAAGGGTTTAGGAGGAGTTATTGGAGAAAGTAAATCCTCCACTTTCACGGAAACTACACATGAAGTGAGAGGGGAGGGAGTTAACAACACATCCACTAGTTTGATCCATCAATTGCCAACCATCATCATATTAGGCACTTTCATTCAAACTAGTAACTTCCAAGAACATGGACCACTAAATAAAATTAATCTAACAATCTCTCACTTGGTCCATGTGATGACTTGAAGATTCAAGACTTTAATTGCGCACTTTAATTGAACCTTACAAATCATCATCCTCACTAATTGTTCTTGCATCAAGCTTATTTTCATGTGGGTTGTACACTTTTACTTTTGTTGGACAACCCCAAACATAAAGATGTCTCAAATTGGGTTTCCTACCCGTCCAATACTCATAGGGAGTTTTAGGAACTGCCTTACTGGGAACCCTATTTAGGAGATATGCAGCTATCCTTAATGCAAACATCCACAACAATAAAGGTAAATCACAATGATTCAACATTGACTTAATCATTTCCATTAGAGAACGATTTCGCCTTTCAGCCACACCATTTTGTTGTGGTGTGTAAGGCATATTGTATTGAGCATATATGCCTCAACTTTCGAGAAACTTTGCAAATAGTTTTGGACATTGTCCATTCTCATTATATTTTCCATAATATTCACCACCTCTATCAGACCTCACAACCTTAACATTCTTTTCAAGTTGCCTTTCGACCTCATCAATGAATACCTTTAGGACATCCAATGATTGAGATTCTTCATGCAACAAATATAGGTAGCAATAACGTGAGTAATCGTCAATAAAAGTGATGAAATACTTTTCACCACCCCAAGATGGAACATCAAAAGGATCACAAATATATGTGTGTATCAATTCAAGAAGTTTGCTACTTCTTGTGGCTGAGTTCTTTAATATGTGTTTAGTTTATTTTCCTTTAATACAATCTAAACAAACATCCCAATCACCAAAATCTAAAAGAGGTAAAATATCACTTTTTGTTAACCTTATTATTCTTTTATGCCACAAGTAAGCAGAATTCTTATCAAAATCTTTAAGCTTGCTACCAACATCATATTAAACATTAAATAAAGATTCCTTAAATTTAAAATTAAGATTGAAGCAATATAAATCATTCATTAATGTACCAGAACCGAAATAGTACGAATGTTTATATAATTTAAAACCAGAATGCTCAATCTTAAAATTAAAACCTATATAATCCAACCTAGCAACAGAAACCAAGTTACTGGAATATTCAGGAACATAAAGACATTTTTTTAGATCTAAATAGCTTTCACTATCTAGGATCAATCTGTATGTCCCAATTCCATGAACTCGTGCATTCATTATGTTCCCATGTAAAGAAACTTCTCAGTTTCCTGGGTTCGGATTGAAAGGAATTCAGGCACAATATGTGACACATGAGTTGTTGCACTAGAGTCTAACCACCAAGTATTATTAGAAACCTCAATAAGAAATGATTCAGCTATAACGGAAACAAAATGTTTACCTTTATTTTATAACCATTTCTTATTTTTAGGACAACCCTTATTATAGTGCTCATTCTTCTTACAAAAGAAGCACTTCATTTCTTTATGAATTTTCCCTTCTTTAATGGGGATCTTTTCCTTCTCCTTTCCTTTGTTCCTATTGCTTGACTTGAATTTGCTGGTGCTACCTGGCTCTTGAATGGACAAGTGAATGGAATAATTCTTAATTTTCTTTAACTTTCCCTCCTCTTGAACGAGTATGGCCTTTACTTTCTAAAAATTTCATTTCTCCTTTATGGTGTTATAGTTCACCTAGAATTGGCCAAGCTCAACAGGAAGGGAGTTAATGATAAACTGTACGAAGAATGCTAACATCACCTCCATCCCCATGCCTTTCATTTTCGCAGCCAGATTTGTCATGCTAGTTACATGATCATGATGGGCTACGACCAGTCAAACTTCTTGGTCGTCACCTCTATCATGAGATTTCCCACCACAAACTTATCAGTAATGTCTGATTGGGAGTACTTCTTGATCATTCTCATAAATTCCTTTGCATTATTCATCTTAGGCATAGACGGCTTGACATTGTCAGAGATTGACATTTTCATCAAGCTAAGACTCAACCTGTTTGACCGCTCTCAAGCCTCATATAGAGTCTTGTATACCTCCGAGCTGGTCTTAGTTATGGTTGGTACATTATCCATAATGATGGCTAAGTCCAACTCCATAACACCCAGTGAGAACTGGATCTGTCTAGACCAATCAGCATAGTTCAGTCTATTGAACTTGACACATTCGTTGTCTAAGGCGAATGTGTTGAATGAAGCTGAAATAAGACATGCTCACATTTTAATGCTTTGAATAAACTTTTATGGATTCAAACAAACTTTTATTTATGTACTTAATTTATCATTGGATAAAATTTAAATGCATTAAACATTTATTAATGATGCCCAATATTATTCTTTAACGGATAATTAATCATACTTTTTAAACATGCATATTATCTTTGGATAAACGAGCATGTTTAAAACTTTAATATCATTAAATGCATGCAGTGTGATCCACCTCTAGTTGATCAGAATATGCGTTATAATTAACGAACAAACTCAATTTATTATCTTTATGATATCATAATCTTAATTACATGCAATGATCCACCTTTGCGTGATCAAAATATGTATCATAACTTTAATTGTAATTAATTTCAAAATCAGCAATTAATTTTTCATACAAGTATAATTATTTCACATTTTCAGATAGATAGTAACATTATGAAAAACAGGAAAATGTTACAAGTTTTATTGAAATAATTAACTTCAGATTGAACCAAAAGAGAATAATTCACAATTACTTCATTTCGTAACAATAAGGTTTTGGTTCCATTTTAATGTATTTATGATTCAATTCTAGAAATACAAGGAATGTCATATCATGGAAGATATAAAGGGAAGGCGGAGAGGTGAGAACAAAGACAACCAGAAATGCCACTAGAAAGTGCATAAAGGAAACGCAAATCGAATCACGTATTCTTTCCTTCTCTATATGGCACTACACTTTCTTTATTTAGCCACTAATGCTTTTATAATTCTCACTTTGTATATCTATTCATGAGGTAGCAAAGAATGGATTTGATGGGATGCTTTTCAAGTGCACGAGTGCCTTTATTTATAGAAGGGTTTATGGGGAGTTATTGGAGAAAGTAACTCCTTCACTTTCACGGAAATTACACATGAAGTGAGAGGGGAGGGAGTTAACAACACCTCCACTAGTTTGATCCATCAATTGTCAACCATCATCACATTAGACACTTTCATTCAA
This sequence comes from Lupinus angustifolius, assembly GCF_001865875.1. Taxonomy (NCBI): domain Eukaryota; kingdom Viridiplantae; phylum Streptophyta; class Magnoliopsida; order Fabales; family Fabaceae; genus Lupinus; species Lupinus angustifolius. The sequence continues at coordinate 1,199 of NW_017722308.1, read as the reverse complement.
ACTAGTAACTTCCAAGAACATGGACCACTAATTAGAATTAATCTAACAAAAGTTTGTCAATCTAACTTGTGATGGGTTGAAAATAGGGATGTTAAGATGTGCACAGGTAATACTTATATGGATAGTACTTACTCAATGAGTTTTCACTTTTAATTATTTATTTATATATTTTATAATAATCAATATATAAAAATAATTATCAGTTTATAATATGATATATATTTATATAATAAATTTATGATAGAAATCTACTTGGTCGAACTGGTTAACCAACTTCAGGATAGAGTCTCTATAAGGCACCAATTTGCTGTCCCGAGTTTCCCATTCTCCTTTTATCTGATGGATTACTAGAGCAGAATCCCCAAATACTTCTAGTATCTTGGCTTTTGAGTCAATAGTGGCCTTAAGTCCCAAAATAATTATCAGTTTATAATATGATATATATTTATATAATAAATTTATGATTTTATTCCAATAATTAAAATTTATTATGAAGTAGTAATAAAGTAAACAAAATATAATTTTAAAATAATAATAGTAAAAAGTACAATATGTATAAAATATTTAATTAAAAATATGTGGGTATTCGTGGAAGTGGGTACCATGATACCTACTTCTACACAAATTATCTTTGTAGATATTTCTATGAGTATTTATGGGTTGGATACTTTTGTCATTTTGAGAAATGTGAGATCAAGTGTTGGTCCACCAATTTTTTTAAAATAAATCATAAAATAAAAAAGTATAAAATATCAAATATGCATTGAATGGTAAGTCTTTGATCCCATATCACATATGTCCCAAATCATGTTTTGCACCATTGATAATGAAACAAAAATAAAAATAAAATTTAATTTTTTAGTTTATATAACATGTTTTTAGTAATGAGGGACATGCTTTAGGAGTATGGGACAACATATCCTTATTCTTCGAAGAAGTATAGCATAATTTAGGATGTTGTTTAGCTACAGACAACTTTATAGCTCGTTGCTATGTGGTACAAACACAATTTTGGATGATATCTTAATTTCTTCCCAAGCTAATCTATTAACAATATAATAAAAAAAACTTCCTCATGCCACATCTCACTTTCTCATTCCCTCATGCCACATGTCACTTTTTCCTTCCCTCATGCCACATGTCACTTTCTCCTTACATTTTTTGCTTCATGCCACATGTCACCTCCTCCTCACATATTT
>NW_017722307.1:0-19242 GCF_001865875.1 Lupinus angustifolius | reverse complement strand
TTTAATTATTAATATAACAAATCAATTATTAGACTCTTTTATTATTTTGATTAAATTTATCAGAAAAAATATATGTCATATCCTAACTTAGTGTGTTTTTAATTTATGAGTTATTTTCATACAATGATTATTAGCTAAAACATAATCAAATAAATAACATTTAATTATAAAATATTTGAATGCTAAAAATATATTCAAATATTTATACACAATGCAAAAATAACTCCTTATATTTATAATTTTATATAGAGAATATAGAAGTGAGATATTATCCAATACAATTTGAATTTTATTTATTGAGTTATTTAAGAATCAAATATTTTCTATAATCACATTTTCAACAAATAAATGCTTATACAAACATATTTATAATTGTTAATATTCTACATATATACTCAAAAATCAATGTTAATATTGCACCTATATGAATGGGAAATATAATGTTTCAATACATGATTTATTAATATTATAAAATATATGTATATTATATTTGCATTATGCATAAATAAAGAAGCGACCCATGCAAGTGTACGGGTACACTACTAGTTTGGTCCGGAAAATCATAGCTAATATTTTCAAATTATGCAAGTATGTCTCAGGTAGTTCCTAGATGTTTTAAACATGACACAACTAATACTTTTTATAAAGTCACTAGAAGATGCCCAACTACTATTCTGTAGCAATGCTACTTTTATATTCATCAATGATAGTCAACATACTTTCAAACATGTAGAAGAATGTTTTAAATCATAGCTAATGTTTTAAACATGTAGAAGAATGTTTGGCCCTTGCAAGAAGCCCTGCACACATACTTTCAGCGGTGGTAGAAGCATTATTATCTTGACTAAATACTCATTTCATTATATCATGTTTTTTTACCTTACTAATTTAGTCTCTTAAAAATTGACAAACTCAATGGTTTCTAATAGTTTCAAATGTAAGTTAAAATACTCATTTTTAACATATTTACAACATTTGATAGAGATTAATTTGACTCTTAAAATAACGAATTTGACCCACATTTAAAAAAATTGGAGACTATTTTGAGATTTTCAATTTTTGAGAAACAAAACTGCTGGTAAGGTTAAAAAAACATGATAGACTGAAATGAGTATTAATTATATATAATATTGCATACCAGATTGTAAACCTTCAATTTCATTACTTAATGTATTCTGTAATTGTATCAATTACTAACGATTTAGTATTATAATTATATTAAACTGTATCGTAAATAAATTTAAGAGGAATGCATTTAAATATTTACATATAATTAATGACAAAGTATTAAATTATTTCTCTAAATTATGGTCTTAATGACAAAGAATATTAAATTATTTCTCTAAATTATGGTCTTGTGAATTGTTACTTTTTCTTTAATAGTTTGGATTTCCTCATATCACCAGATAACTTATCTCCTCTAGCCAGTAAAAATGTGACATGTGTGTTATTTTGTGTATTTTTAAAAAATATTTTTATAGAAAATAATAAAACATAATACATTTTATTTAATATTTTTATAGAAAATTTTGATTATTTCCTTATAACAAGATATACTTCATTCCCTTTTCTTATACCTTGTAGATTTCACCTCACAAGTCACAACCCTCTCTATTCTTAACCAAAATTCTTAATTCTTGTGTCATGAGTTTAGAATGTAAATTTTACAAAATTTGTCTATTTTGTTTTCAAAAATTGTCTTATTAAATAAAATGTGGAATTAAGGTACAAATAGAGAGAGAGAAAAATAACTTACAACATTTGGATGAGAATAAAAAAATAAATTCAATTACTAATGTGAAACGAAAATAATGTATTTTGAAATCAACTTTAAAATAGAAAATAATTTAGATGATGTATATTATAGTTTATACTATAAAAACTCTTGTTTAAACTTGGCCTAAACTAAGCTCAGCATATGCTAATCCTTTTTATAGGAGTGTAAAAGTTTGATATGATTTGGCTTTTGGTGCAATTCAGTGACTGAACCGACCACAAAGATATGGTTCGATTCACCTGAATTAACTTCAAATTTATTGCAAGAATCGAACTATTTATGAATGATTTAGTTCAGTTCCATGGTTTTTATGGTTTTTTTATTAATTTTTGCATCAATTGAAATTTCAAAATGTATTACAAGAAATATTGTTTGTTCATAAAAACACTACTATTATTATCAATAAAAAAATTAATACTCATAATTGAAAACTTGTAATTGCTTGTTATTAATATATATAACAATTATGTAGTTTTAGAAGAAAAAATGAATGATTGTATATACAATAGTACAATTCACAATTAGTAATATATATACAATTAGTATCATATATAAAAATTTAGTAACATATATCAATTTGTAACATTATAATATTACAATCACAATTACTAATATATATATATATATAACAATACATGTAAAATAAATTATGGAATATCTTAGTTTCAAATCGAGTACCATGAAAATTAGACGATATATTACAAATCATCATGACACTAGAAAAGTATCACATACATATCACAAATTAGTAAATAGTAATATATATAATACTGACATAATAATAATTTAGTAACATATATAGCACTACAATTTATACAATATTAATAATTTAAGCCATAAAATTGCTTGAAATATTCTCTAATATCTATTTTGTTAATATGCATGTTGTTTAGTTTGGTTCCTAAATTTCTAAAACCATGAACCAATAAATGATTTCTTAAAAAAAATAACTGAACCGAACCATATTTTACGCTTTGGTTCAGTCCCACCGATTTTGCAGTTTAAACCGTAACTGCTTACACTTCTATTTTTTTTATAAGACCATTGTAGGGTTTTTGTTTTGAACTTTTTTGATGAATTTATTTATCAAAAAAATTTCAAAACTTATACACAATAAATGAATCTATCATTAAAATATCCTTATTTACCGAAAATGGTATTATAAAAATTTAATAAACTTTATCAGTACAACTTGGAAGTTTATAAAATAAAAAATACGCAACTGGAACAGAATAAAATGCTATTGGATTTCCTCGAATTGGGAAATGTAAGAACCAACATAAATGCGGACAAACTAATTAGGTAAGTATCAAGAAACAGTTGTCAAATTGTGTAAAAGATTTTTTTTTGTATTTTATAAGGTTAAAAGTTAAAGTGTGACCCTTAAAAAATGTACTTGTTTAATGGGACAATTACAAGAAAATAATTCCGTTAGATAAGGTGAAAGAATATTTTTCATATAAAATAAATCTAGTTACAAATTAGGTTAGTTTGGAGCTCGTGAAAGAGGACAAACTCAGAATTGGAAATATTTACAATGTATGCTTCCTTTTGAAATATCTAATGTGAGTTCTCCGCTCATGTGTGTCAAGTTGTTAACTGTCAGAACTCAAAACAGATGAAAATGCCGAAAAGAAAAATCTAAGAAAGCGTGTACCTCGTTTCAGATAGGGTGGTGGAGATTCCAAGCTTTAAAGTTGGAACTTGTAAGTGCGGTGCCAATAGACTTCGTGTGGCTCATATTATATTAGTATTGTCTTTCATAGCTAAGATGTGTACAATAATAATGTTGTTACTTAATGATCTATTTAAATTCAAAAAATAGTTTCAACACTTGTTAGTCTACATCTACCATTCCTACAGTACCCTCAGTGGGAGTATCATGGATTTGGTTGCCTTTTTTTTCATAGTTAAAATGCCTAGTCTTGTGCAATCATATTATTATTACTTAGTGATCAAGGTTTAAATTTAAAAAATAGTCTCTCCACTTATTAGATAAAATTATAAACATCTACATCTACCATTTTTGTAGTGTACTAAGTGGAAGCATCATGGATTTAACCGCCTTTTTTTTTTTTGCCGTCTTTCAAAGTTAAGAAAATAATAATTAAACAATAAATTTGAGGTAGAATTTGTTGGAACAAAAATGAAAGAAATGGTAACCAGTACTAATTTTTTCAAAATTAACAGAACTTTTTTAGGTTCTGAAAATGGCAACTAGTACTGAAAAGTCCAGTAGCATAAGAGATTATATCATATGACTTTAAAAAAAATTAAAATTTTAACATACAAATTTTAAATTATATTTTTAATTAAAAAATATATAAATCATAAACCAAATTTGAGTGACACTCAGACATCTGACCTCCTCATTCATCCTAATTCCTAACCCAAAACTGACACTTCTAGTCCCATTGATAGTCGTTGTAAAACAACGTGAACAAGCTCCAGGTTAAAATACTTTTTGTACCCGCCAAAATAACAACAGAAAGACCATAGAAATGTATCAAAATGATTTATTTTTGGATTTAACATGTCTAAAGTTAGAAAACTCTTACATTGTCTATCTATGCAAACATATTTTTTTCTCTTAAAAACTTCACAACTTATTACACATATGAGAAAAATATTGTATATTATAATAATATATGAGTTTTATATATTGTTATTGGATTATTAATTATTTTTAAGAAAAAATAACAAACAAATGATAAGTAATATAGTAACTGGATACCTATATTTTGTGAGATTGCATGCATTTAATTTACGGAAAAGGATTCTCTCCAGTATTGGAGAGTCCAGATGTAGCAAAAAATTCTTTCAACAATTATGATTTTATATTATTTTTGAATAAAAAATAAATAAATAAAATTTAAGAAAATCTCAACTACTTATTTTAGTAATGGCATGGATAGGAGTTCAACTCTTAATTTACAGGGAGGCAATCATGTTTCTTGCGGTGCTTGGTTTGCAAGCAATTTTAGCATGTGAATTTCAGTAACTTGTTAGCGAATGACTTTTAACACAACTTCTCTGTACACTCTGTCTTATGCAACAAGCGCCGCAACTATCATCACTTTCAAGGCACGATCCATTGGTCAGCACTCAGCATGCATTTATTTTTTTGGAAATTTTTATTTTTGATATAATTAAGGGTATTGTCTCACATTTTTAGATAAAAAATTAATTCTTTTAGGATACAAGATTGTCCCTTCAAAAATGAGTATCACTCCCAGAAATTAAATTTTTGACTTTTTGAGTCTAATGTAACCTTACACCACTAAATTGACATTATATTACTAATTTTTATTTGAATATTGAAAAGAAAAAATTAATTACATTTTGCTGCTACATCATTTCTTATTTATCAAAATTCGTTCCATAATGAGTTTCATTCAATAGTTAATATTTATGTATTAATATAAAAATTTATATATTCTTAGCGTAAAGATTTATATACTATTAGTATGAAGATTTATAAACAGTCAGTATATTATCTATCATTATTTATTTGATTTACTTTTTTTGAAGAATCAATAGTGATTAAATGTGAATAATAAATGATACGTTGACAATATATAAAACTTTTATACTATATATTTTTTTTTTGTCTTATATATACCATGTTGGGAAGTCGATTTAACCTAAACTAACTTTTTATGGTTGATTTTGTTTTCAAATTGTAGTTTTTTGGTATCTTCTTTAAATCGTTTAGGGTTTAAATTTTTGATATGATGTTAGCTTCTAAAAATTAGCTACGGTGGTTCATAAAAAAATAGAAATATTAAATATGAAAAACACATAGTTTCATAAATTCATAACCATCGGCTATCACTTACTAATTGAAAAGAAACATTAAATATATACATTGAAAATTAAGGCAAGTAGACGACAATAAAAGTAGCATTAATTATTTTTGTTATGACCTAGTTGTCATACCACCATCACGTCCTCCCACATCATATAGTACACCTTTCTATGAGTGTAATATGTATGAACTCATAATATAAAGATTTTATATATTGTTAGTGTATTTGTATCATTCATTTATATTATTTTTATTTAAAAGTCAATAATAATTAAAAATAAATGATGTTAAATGGTATAAAAAAACTCGCGTATACATCTTTTTTTCTCTCTAAAAAGATCATTATTCAAAGAACTTAAGGCTTTTGGGCAAACACCATGTAAAAGTCCACGATAGCATCTGAAGTGTAGTTGATTGATGCCATATCCTATTAAGTTGAAAGAAAATGTTGTTAGTGTGAATATATTTAATATCTAAACACAATATTGGTAATAAATCACATCTATTGGATTATTACCCATATTGTTAACAGTTTTAGACTATTCTGCATTCTTCAATGTCCTTGCAAAATTTTCCGAAATACATAGAATGCAAAATATATGTGTTCTTTCCTAGAACACAAAGGTACGGAATAATGGTTGATCAGCTGCTGGGGATGAGGAGAGGAAGGACGTCGAAGTAGCAAGGTGATGCAGAAGAGCTGGACCCACCGGTGGAGGTACCTGAAAAGGTTCTCCGACGATCAAGTCAGTGTATGAACTAAATGTATGGGAATTTGAGAATAATGAAGGTAGAGAGTAGTAGAGTGAGCAATGTTAGAGAGTAAAGAGATTGAGATACTTCCTGTTGGTAGAGACTCCTATTTATAGAGAGGAGAGTTGACTTTTGGGCTCTTAGCAGGTAGTGCAATGTGTGGTCGACCAAGGGTATTGTCGGGGGATGCTTTTCCCGTGTCAGGCGGTTTGCCAGGACCGTACTCTGTGCCACTCTTGTCTTTTAGCCTGTGGCTGGTTCGGTATCCGTTCTGTATTCTGTGTGTCGTGCTGGCAGTTGGGTTGGTGAAGTACAGAAGGCATGCCAGGCATGCGGGACCTACCTCAGCGACCAAGCATGCGTCTCTCTGGCTCGCCGGGTAGGAACAGTTGCCCCCAGTCTGCCAGGATGCTAGGCGAGCATGTTGGGAGACTCTACACAAGCCTCGCTCGACTTGGATTACTTGCAGTGAAACAGTTGCCCCCAGTCTGCCAGGATGTCGGGCGGGCATGTTGGGAGACTCTAATGATCGTCAAACGACCTCTTTCAGGGTGGTCCGGCAGTACGAGATTTGGCGACCTGAGATTGAAAAGGCATTGATTGAGCTGGCCAGGGTGCTAGGCGAAGACTGTTAGAGATGCCCCTCGACCCGGTGATTGCCTAACTGGGCGTATTGATCTAACTTGAGTAGTTAGGTGCTTCTTGAGATTTCGTGACGCGTCTCTTTGGTTCCTCGCGCCACGTGGTAGGTATTAAAGACCTTGGGTAACGTATCAGTTGGGGTGGGACGTTTCATCATTGTCTGCTGTGACCCTTGATGTCCGCCGAACTTTATCGTGTCATGGAGGGACCGCTGGTCATTCAAATGCCAGCACGTGGCATGACCTTTGGTTTCTGCCGAATTTTCCTTGTTTTTCGGGTTTCCGTCGGATTGCACTTGAGTGTTTTTCTACGACCCTGATGAGGATGTGGATGGGCCTGGCCACTGGGCCCATGGTCCAGGTTCTTCTATAAATAGAGGGTACCTTGTGGCTTTCCCTCTTTTACGTGTTTCCAAAACCCTTTAATTCTTTCCGCAATTTCTGAACTTCTAGCGTGATCTTCTTCAGGATTCTTCCTACTTTCAACTTCTTCTAAATCCAGGTAACACTCGTTTCTCATGGTTTACATTTGCGATTACGAGTCCGATTCTGACATGGAGATCCTTCCTGGACCTCCACCGTGTTTCCGAAAACCGCCGCCCTCATCTTATGCACTGGTGGAGGTTCTTAGGCCGTTGAGCGTCGTCCCCCTCCTCCTAGAGGTGGAGGTGTAGGGTTTCACTAGAGAGGTGCCGACGATTACTTGGCCTCACTGCGTGCCAAGTATGGGTTCAATTTGAGTGACAGCTCTGAGTCTGAGTCTGAGTCTGATGACTCTTGTGATGGCAGGTTCATGACGACGAGGACGTATAAGGCAAAGGCTCCTCAACTGTCTATTCCGGCGGAGATGGTCGGAGAGGATTCCCGCTACTGGTGGGTCGATAGGGAAGTGCTCGGTACTCCTCTACGGGACTCCCGTCAACATACATGTGGCCAAAGAAACTTTCCATGGTTTCGAGGTCAGCACCCCTAGGTTGGGGGAGAGGGTTTGCTATAACTTTGCAGAGGAGAAAAATGATAAGTACACCTTCTTCCTTTACGAGGCGTACTGCCGACGCTTGGGGCTTCGCCTCCCATTGGAGGAATGGGATGTGCAAGTTCGGGTGCACCTACAGATTGCTCCTAGCCAGCTGACTCCAAACTCGTGGGGGTTCATTCGGGCGTTTGAGATTATGTGCAAGGCGGCGGGCATCCCTTGCACACTAAAGTTGTTCTTTTGGATGTTCCGCGTCGGCCATCGCACCAATTCTGATGAAGATAAGGAGGGTCACCACGGATGGACGAGTCTACAATCTCGGCCCAAGCGGGGGCTATTTACGCCGTTCTCATCAAATGAGAAAAAATGGAAAGGTGGGTACTTCAAGGTGAATGTCAGGCGGGCATGGAACGACTGGTGTCTTAGCAAATTTGGCGAGCCGCGATTCCCCTTTGCCTGGAAAGGGGACATCCATCAACGCCCTTCCAAGAGCTATTTAGTGGAGACTGAAGATTTATCTCTGGAGGAGGCGAAAGTTGCCAAGATCATAACTTACTGGATAGACGAGGGGGGACTTCTTCCTTGTTCGGCCATCCGTGACGGGGGCGGGGCTTTAGTGGACTTTGTTGGTGGGTGGGCCGGATGCTAACTTCTTTTATTGCTTTGCTTTATGTATCTGTTTAACCTGTCACTAATGATTTTCTTCCTTTTTGTGCAGTCGAACTAAAAGCCAAGATGAGTGAGAAGCTGAGGAAAAACATGCTATTGAAAAGGGTCGCCGCCCTGGTGAAGAAAGATGCTGCTGCTACCTAACGTCAAAGAACGTCGTCCTCCGTGCCTTGCCCTACTGAGGGGTCTCCTAGCCAAACAACTGTGCCGCCATCTTCAGTGAGTGGGGGGCGGCCCGAGGACTTGGTGGATCAGGAGCTGGTCCAAAGGGCTGCTGATTCGCCCCTTGCTGTGTCTACTGAGACGGTTCCTCTCGCTGATCCCACTGGAAACCCTCCGTCTGCATCAATGAGGGAAGAAGAGAGGGCCAGCACATCGGCGATCCCTTCCTCCGGGCAGACAGCTGGAATAGACGTCGGTCGCTCCTCTAAGCCAAGCAGGAAGAAAGGTTCTAGGGGGAGTCAAGATCGCATTTCTCCTGTTAGCGTCCCTAGAGTGATTGATCAGGAGCTTCTAAATGCCCATGCTAAGGAGACCTTTGACAAGTTACCCTTGTCCGTCTTGCTGCAAAACGTGAAGGGAAGTGCTGTCCTCATTGCTTCCATCCAGAAGTACCTGGAGATGAATGGGGTATTAGAGTCGCGAATGGCGGACGACGCGAAGGCGAAACTTCGGGCTCTGCATGAGCAGGAGAAGCAGAAGATGGTTGATCTTCATTCCGCCGAGAAGGGGGAGTTGGTCAGGTTGGGCGAGGTCGCCAGGGCTCAGGTAGCGGATTTGTCGACCCGTGTGGGGTTTCTTGAAAGTGACAAGTTAAAGCTTACCGCCCAGGTGATGGAATCCGAGGGGGCGGTCCGTGCCAAAGATGAAGCGCTTCATCGGCGGAAAGAGGAGGCTGCAACTTGGAAAGCCCGTGCTGAGGCTGCCGAGCAAGAAAAGGCCGCACTTCTAGGGCAGTGCAGGCATTAGGGGGGAGAAGGCCTCTCTGGAAACCCGGGTACGGGAATTGGAGGAGGGACGAGCAACTGTTGAGGTTGAAAAAGTGCAGCTGGAGAAGCTTGTAGGCGAAGCCGTCGTGGACGCCTGGGAGAGTGCCCAGTCCCAGCTGGCTCTGGCTTTTCCAAATACCGATTGGACCTGGATGCAGCTAGGTGCTTATGTGGAAGATGAGCGCCTGTTGGTGGGGGATGACAACGGCGACCCAATTTTGATGCCTTTTCCTGGTCAGGGTGGGGGAACTTTGTAACTTGTCCAAGTATTTTGTAATAGTTTCCTATTAATGAATGAACAACTTTGCGATAATTCCTTTGTTTATTTTGTGCACATAATGACTTTATACGATTGCTGGATGATTTTGTCTTTATGAACAATTGTGAATATATGCTGGATTTAATTCGAACGCCCTTAGCGTGCCTGGTGAAATGGAAGCGATCCTCCGTTGGCTAGGTGAATGCATCAGGCAAAGGGGGTGTAAACCGGCTCCTTGGGCGACTGTAGAAAGTCATTAAATGGGATTGCACCAGGCAAGGGGGGCGAAGACCGGCCCCTTAGGTGAATGTAAAAAACCGTTAAGTGAGATTGCACCAGGCAAGGGGGGCGAAGACCGGCCCCTTGGGTGAATGGAGAAAACCATTGTGAGATGGCACCAGGCAAGGGGGGCGAAGACCGGCCTCTTGGGCGAATGTAAAAACCCATCATGTGAGATTGCACCAGGCAAGGGGGGCGAAGACCGGCCCCTTGGGTGAATGTAAAAAACCATTATGTGAGGTGGCACCAGGCAAGGGGGGCGAAGACGCCCCCTTGGGTGAATGTAAAAAACCATTATGTGAGGTGACACTAGGCAAGGGGGGCGAAGACCGACCCCTTGGGTGAATATAAACAACCAAGGCTGGGAAATGATCCTTCAAAACAATCGCAGAGTATAATATCTCAATCATATATAAGTGGAAAGATTACAAAAGAATGACCAACCGCACATGGGGTTGTCGGTTAGGCATAAAATATCCGGAGGTTGGCGGCATTCCAAGTCCTGGGGATGTTTTTTCCTCCCAAATCTTGAAGCTTGTATGATCCTTTGCCGATCTTGCTGATTATGCGGTAAGGTCCTTCCCAATTTGGTCCTAGCTTGCCTTTTACCCGTCCTATGTCTGCTCTCCTTAATACCAGAGTTCCTTCGGGAAATTGGCGGGGAATGACTGAAGAGTTGAATTTCGCCGCGGTTCCTGAGACGTGCCCTTTCTCGGATTTCTTCCACTTCATCAAGGTTGCTTCTGAGGAGAGATTGGTTATCGCCCTCGTTGAACTGAAGTGTTCGCCAGGTAGGTTCTCCTATCTCGATCGGGATCGTGGCCTCTGCGCCGTATGTTAAGTTGAACGGTGACTCGCCGGTCGTAGAGTGGGGAGTTGTTCGATACGCCCATAGTACGTGATGGAGTTGATCTGGCCAATTCGCCTTTGACACGTCCAACCTCTTGTTTATCCCTTTCAGGATGACCTTGTTCGCTGCTTCGGCCTGCCCATTAGTCTGTGGATTCTCCACTGAAGTGAAGTGTTGTTTGATGCGGATGCTTGATAACAATTCTTGGAATCTTCAATCGGCAAATTGAGTGCCATTATCCGTTACTATGGCGGACGGGATGCCGAAACGAGTGATTATGCTTCGCCAAGTGAACTTTTGGATATTTGCTGAGGTGATGGTGGCTAATGCTTCTACTTCTATCCATTTGGTGAAGTAATCTATGGCGACTATCAAAAATTTCAGTTGTCCCGTTGCTTGAGGGAAAGGCCCCACAATGTCCATACCCCACCTACAGAAAGGCCAAGGCGCTTGTGTTGTGGTTAATTCTTCTGGTGGGGCTTTGTGGAAATCGGTGAAAAGTTGGCAACGAGTGCATTTTCGAGTGAGGTCTGTAGCGTCCTTTTCCAATGTGGGCCAGTAGTACCCAACACGTAACACCTTCTTGGCGAGCGAGGCGGCGCCCAAATGGTACCCACAACTTCCTTCATGAACCTCTCTGAGAATGTAGTCTGCCCGATCTGGACCAAGACATTTGAGCAAGGGGGCGGTGAATCCTCGTCGGTACAGTGTCCCCCGGATCTGGGTGTACCAAGAGGAACACCTGAGGAATCGTTGCTTCTCCTTCGCGTCGGAGGGTAGGTTGCCATGGAGGATGTATCGGATGAAAGTGCCCATCCAGTTGTCTGGGATCTCCACTTGTTCCACGGCCATGACACTTGGGTGGTAAACTGTTCCGTGGACGATAGACTGATTATTCCCGAGGCATTTGGTACTGGCGAGCTTGGACAAGATATCTGCCCGGGCGTTGCTTTCACGGGGCACATGCTGAATGGTCGCTTCATCGAAGTCAGCCATGAGCTCTTTTACTTTGAGCAGATATTTCCCGAGGAGGGTATCCTTGGTTTGATATGCACCTGTAACTTGAGACACAACTAATTGGGAATCACTGCAAATTAATACCTTATGGGCGCCCACTTCTTTTGCTAGCTGTAGTCCGGCGATGCAAGCCTCATACTCTGCCTGATTGTTAGAGGTTGGAAATGTGAAGGTGAGGGAATGCTCAATGGTTACTCCTTGCCCATCTTCCAGCAGAATTCCAGTCTCGCTGCCTCTCGGATTAGAAGATCCATCAACGAAGATAGTCCATACCTGCTCTGCATCGCCCTCTGGCGCGACTAGTTCGACCACGAAGTCAGATAGGACCTGACTCTTGATGGTCGTGCGAGGTTCGAAACGGATGTCAAGTTGAGAGAGTTCTATTGACCACGTGATCATCCGCCCAGCCAGTTCCGGCTTATGCAAAATTTGCCTGATTGGCTGGTTGGTTCTGACAATCATTGCATGAGATTGGAAGTATTGGCGCAACCTTCGCGTGGTGATCAACAATGTATACGCCACCTTTTCTAGCTTCTGATACCTTAGTTCCGGTCCTTGCAGGGCCTTGCTTGTGAAATAGATCGGATTTTGACCCTCTGCCGTTTCTCGTATCAGCACGGCCGCAACTGCTCCTTCGGATACGGCTAGGTATACATACAGAAGTTCGTCATGTAATGGCTTGGACAGAATAGGTGGGGCGGCCAAATATTGTTTGAAAGTGTTGAACGCCGCTTCGCAACTCTCAAACCATTCAAACCTCTTGTTCTTCTTCAATATCTGAAATAAGGGAAGTGAATGTTTGGCGACGGACGGGAGAAACCTGGACAGCACAGCTAGTCGCCCATTCAACTGTTGGACCTCCTTGACCGTGCGAGGGCTCCTCATGTCGATGATCGCCTGACATTTGGATGGATTCGCCTCAATCCCTCGACTAGTCAGAAGAAAACCGAGAAATTTGCCCGCCTCCACTCCGAAAGTACATTTTTCTGGATTTAGCCGCATGTTGTACTTGCGGAGTTGTTGAAAAATGCTTTCCAAAATGGATACATGATCTTCGCCGGGGAGGCTTTTGGCGATCATATCATCCATGTAAACTTCCATGTGTTCTCCGGTCTGGCCGGCAAACACCTTGGTCATCATCCTTTGATAAGTCGCCCCAGCATTTTTCAACCCAAAAGGCATGACAGTGTAGCAGTAGGCGGCCTGATCAGTGATGAACGCTGTTTTCTCCTGGTCGGGAGGGTACATCGGAATCTGATTGTACCCGGAATATGCGTCCATGAAGGACAGGTACTAGTAGCCTGAAGAATTATCCACCAAATGGTTAATGTTTGGGAGAGGATAAGGGTCTTTAGGGCATACCTTATTGAGATTCGTGTAGTCCACGCACATCCGCCACTTCCCTGATGGTTTCATCACTAGCACAACATTTGCCAACCACGTGGTGTAGGTGATTTCGCGGATGAAATCCGCCTCTAGCAACTCGACTACCTTCAAAGCGACCTCCTTGGTCTTGTCAGCCCCCATTTTGCGCCTTCTTTGTGCCACCAGTTTAGCACCTTGTTTTGTCGTTAGCTGATGGCAGACAAATGAAGGATCTATACCAGGCATATCTGCCGCTGACCAGGCGAAGAGGTCCTGGTTTGCCTTCAAAGATGTCTCCAGCCGCAACCTTTGGCTTGGCGGAAGGGAACTGCCAAGGTACACTACCTGTCCTAGGGATTGGCCCAACTGTAGAGTTGTTTTTTCCCCTTCTGGTTGTGGTCAAAAGTCTCCTTCGTCCGCCCGGACATCCAATTGTACCATATGCACGCCCCGAGATCTTTTGGAGGGGGGGCGTGTTGTTTGCTGAAGTGGGGGCGGAGACTCATCTAGTAGCAACTGCGAGCCGAGTGCTGGTCCCCTTTTACTGTGCAGACTTGGAGGCTGATTGAGAGGAAATTCATGCATAGATGGGGCGTAGAGACGATCGCTCCAAGCCAGTTCAGAGTTGGCTGGTCGATAATGGCGTTGTATGCTGAATCGCACTGGACGACCAAGAACTTTGTTTGGACAATCCTACTCATAGGATGGTCGCCGATTGTTAGCCAAATTCTACATATCCCCTGGGGGTGATTCCCTGACCGGAAAAACCGACCAGTTGTCCATCATATGGTAGGAGGTCGCCGTCCCGGAGCTCCATTTTTTCAAACAAATCCTGAAAAATAATGTCAGCCGAGCTACCCTGATCAATGAATAGGCGACTAACCTTCTTGTTATTGAGTTTGGCGGTGATGACGAGGGGGTCATCATGCTCTCAGACGACACCTTCATAATCGCGGTCGTCGAAAGTAATGGGGGGAGCTGATCTGTAGCTCTGTATCTGCTGGGAGTTTCTGGCAGCGACGTGCATTACCTCCCGCACATATTTTTTCTGGGCGGTCCTAGAGGTACCCCCGGCAGCAAAACCTCCTGAAATAGTGTTGATATCAACTGGGCTCCTTGGCCTTCGGTTGTCTGTTCGGTGCCTATCCGCCTGAGGCCGTGGGGTAGGGCGCCGTTGTTGAAATTGTGGAGGGGACCGCCTTCTTGGAGGTTCTGGTCGACGATGTTGTGGCGATCGCCGATGTTGCTCCAGGCCCGCAATGAATCGCTGTTGCCTTCTTGGAGGCTCTGGTCGACGATGTTGTGGTGATTGCCGACGTTGCTCCAGGACCGCAATGAATCGTTGTAAATGACCAGCCTGGATGAGATCTTCGATGGTATCCCGGAGCTGTGTGTAGTCATTGGTCAAGTGGCCGAACATACTGTGATAGTCACAGTATTTGGATCGGTCTTGCGGGCCTGGCATGGTAGGGCGTGGGCGTGGGAGTTGGACGAGGTGAGTGGAGAGGACCTCTTGCAGAATCCGTGAACGGCTGGCGTTAAGGGGGGTATAGGTGGAGTATTTGGCCTTTTTGGTTAGTGAGGGTAGGTCGCCGGGTAGGTCGTGGAGTCTTGGCCGTTTGGTTTCCCGTGAGGGTTGATGTGTTTGGGGCTCGGTATGGGCGTGGATATGGTGGGTTTCTTCTAGATTGATGAATTGTTAGGCTTTGGAGCGGAGGTCCTCATGGTAAGATCGGTGTATTTGGCCAATTCCGTGCGGAAAAGACCTTCTTGAAGTCCCATAACGAGGACATGCACTACTAGCTCAGGGCTTAGAGTATGCACCTTCGTGGCCTCGGTATTAAACCGATCTAGATATGCCCGGATGGATTCATTGGATCCTTGGCGAATGCCAGACAGTGTGTATGATGACCTGGGTTGCTCCTTACTTGACGGCGCTAATTTTCTTTCCTAGAACACAAAGGTACGGAATAAGGGTTGATCAGCTGCTGAGGATGAAGGAGAGGAAGGACGTCGAAGTAGCAAGGTGATGCAGAAGAGCTGAACCCGCCGGTGGAGGTACCTGAAAAGGTTCTCCGACGATCAAGTCAGTGTATGAACTAAATGTATGGGAATTTGAGAATAATGAAGGTAGAGAGTAGTAGAGTGAGCAATGTTAGAGAGTAAAGAGATTGAGATACTTCCTGTTGGTAGAGACTCCTATTTATAGATAGGAGAGTTGACTTTTGGGCTCTTGGCAGGTAGTGCAATGCGTGGCCGACCAAGGGTATTGTCAGGGGTTGCTTTTCCCGTGTCAGGCGATCTGGCGAGACCGTACTCTGTGCCACTCTTGTCTTTTAGCCTGTGGCTGGTTCGGTATCCGTTCTGTATTCTGTCTGTCGTGCTGGCAGGTGGGTTGGTGAGGTACAGAAGGCATGCCAGGCATGCGGGACCTACCTCAGCGACTAAGCATACGTCTCTTTGGCTCGTCGGGTAGGAACAATATGTGTGGTGTATGTTGGCGACTATCCATTCTTGTTACGCGAGTATACACTTAATAGTTAATAGCCTCATGAGGGAAATTCCATTTTGTGAGGACACGTGCATTCTTAGGTTAGATAGAAAAAAGAACCATAAACTGGCATTCTCACTCCCCTAAAAGCAAAAGCTATCGAAAAAATAATGATATCTCCATAACATTACATTATTTAAGTCACTTAAATGTCTAAAGTTTAATTACCCTATGTTTTAATGGAATCTACACATTAAGAATTTAATTAATTAATCTTATGTAGGTTGTTGGTCAGTCTACTTAGTTTGTATAATTAATTATAGACAAATTTATTACTTCTCTTAAGAATCATATATCTAATAAGTCAAGAGATGACTAGTTGCCATAAGGTTAGTCATGTCTCAGAAGTACTTAACTTGTCTGATGAAGTCTTGTACCCATCTGTAGATTAGAACATGCAATTGCACACTTCAACTAATACGTGCTCTTCTATAAGGATACACAAAGCAAATGAATATTTTGTGTTTTATTCCCTCAAAGTTAATACTCTCATATCTCTCTCATACAGATATAAAGAGTGATCAAAAGGTCAAAAGTGCAAAAGTAATTATTAAATTCAATGAAGCTCAATGAAGAAGCCAACTTCAAAGGAAGTCTATATATATTGAAGACATTGAAGGCTTCATTAAGACTTACTTATGTTAGATATTAAATTTCTAACAACTTATCCAAAATCTAAAGAGTTTGAAAATGCGAGACATAAGTATTGGATATTCTAAATTGAACTTAAGTATTAACTTTTCATTCCTTTAACATTCACATTTCAATCGGAACTTATTATAAATCTTTGTAGAGCTTACATTTATATGCACTCACTGGTGGAAGTTGTTTAGCATTTGAGTATATTAATTGTGGTAATTACTTTCAGACAACTTGTAAAGAACCTGGTGAGGTTAAGGTGATAATACTTGTTTAACGATTCTGAAGAGACTCATCTAAAAAACTTTTGCAGAGTATGGAGAGGCTAAGTACAATACAATACTTTTATAGAACTTAAAGAGGCTAAGCACCAAAGATGTTAGGAGAATGAGTCTGGAGAGACTTTGTTAACAAACACAATATCCAGACTTGAAGAGACTTGGATAACAAATACTAATCCAACAAGTCAGGAGAAACTTGGAAAATATACATTTCAGGTATAGTTTGACTGTCTTATTAACACTTTGGTATAACTTTTTAAACTATTACAGAACTAGTATACTTTTTATTAAAATCGTGTATAGGGTACACGATTCCTGAGAAACAGTTTTTGCCCCACCAAACTCGTGTATGGGGTACACGAGATTAATTTTCTCTCTCCTAATCTCGTGCACCCCATGCACGAGACCCCTTCCAATTTTTTTTTCTTTTTTTTCTTTGCCTTGGACCGGTGTTTCCGCTCCAGGGTTTTTAAGAATTTTGTTTTGGTTTTTGAGTTGTAGGAGTTATATCAAAATTATAGATTATTATTTGTATTATATTTTTTATTTTGTATGATGTAAACTAAGATTATTCATTCAGTTATATGTATCACTTTGAAACCTAAATTGGTGAAGGTTTTTTGGAATTTTAGATGAGTTTTTTGTTGCATGAGTTTTGTATAATTAGGGTTTTTGATTTATACTATATTTTTATTTTGTATGATGTAAAATAAGGTTATTTATTGAGATTCATAGACATTGATTTCAAACAGATTCATACATATTAATTTAAAACACATCGTACACAATGACTTAAAACATATTCATAATATTATATTAACTACTCATTATTACCGGGTTGCCTAGAACTCTCACCGACTTCCCTCATTCGGAATGGACAATTCTTTTTGTTATGTCCTTCAGTCCTACACCATCCACATTTTTTAATCCGTTGAGATTGAACTTCATCCATTTCATTATGTATCCGTTTCGTTTTTGGTCTTCCAGTTCGCTTCCAATATTCTTCATTACCGATTGACTGAAAGTAAATCTCATAGACCTTCAAAATATTACCTAATCGATAAATTGGTGAAATAAACTGTCCACAATCTAAATTTAGTGTTGAACAAGTAGCAATTGCATGAGAGCATGGCAATCTCAATGATTGAAACTCTCCACAATCACACCAATTTTCGGCTAGTTTCACTGTATAGACTCTAGAATGTCTAGCAGCTGATCTAGAAGCAACTTCAACCTCGGCTACCCCCGTCTCCCTTGAAAAACTGCGCACAAGTTGACATGTAGATTGACGTTGATTTTCTTTAATCACATTTGTCAACTCTTCGCAGTATGTATGTCCTGCCTTAATCATATTAATAGCTTCATCTCTATGATCAACAAACCATGAATTAAGTCTGTAATATGTTGTTCGGACAATGGCAGTGATGGGGAGAGCTCTAGAACCTTTCAAAACACCATTAATGCATTCTGCAAGGTTGGTAGTCATATGGCCGTAACGACTCCCTTCATCGTAACACTGAGCCCATTTCTCTTTAGGGATATGGTCCAACCATGCTGCTGCCCTTGCATTTTTTCACGCAATGCACTAAACATCCGCTCAAAACGTGGTCGCTTTAACTCATATCCTACAAAAAAATTAATTAATTAATTAAGTTAAAATATATGTATAAATATATACCAAACATGAAAGATTTGAAAAATGTAATACCCATTTGAATAACTTTCTCTTTAAGATCGGAATCTTTAAACTCCTTGTTGAAATTGCTGGCAAGATGACGAATACAATAAACTGATTTACTATTACACCATCTAGGCAACTCGGTACGAAGTGCACCCAACAACCCTGTACCTCTATCTGATATTATACAGATGTTTGGTTGTGGGGTAACCAAAGTTCGAAGGTTGTAAAAAAACCACTCCCATGCTTCCTTTGTTTCTCCTTCAACAATGGCAAATGCAACTGGAAAGATACGTCTGTTACCATCTTGTGAACTTGCTATGAGCAACGTTCCAGTGTATTTTCCGGTCAAAAATGTCCCATCTACTTGTAGAATTGGTTTGCAAAATGCAAACCCTTCAATGCATGGCTTAAAAGCCCAAAATACCCTGTCAAGAATGAAAGCATTTGGATCTTCAACACCATTTACATAGTTACGAGATGCTTCATAACGAACAATTGTACCCGGGGCAAAATGTTGGACAGCGTTCATCCAACGTGGTAACTCATTGTATGATTCCTCCCAGTCACCATAAATTCTGCTCATGGCTAATTGCTTCGCAGTAAAACCAGTCAAACTATACCAGAAATGTAAATTTTCAGAGAAACTTAGTGTTACGTATCAGTGGTTACAATACACCTAGAAGGGGGGTTGAATAGGTGTAGCGGTT
>NW_017722306.1:0-1032 GCF_001865875.1 Lupinus angustifolius | reverse complement strand
CATAACCAAATAAGCTATTCGACATAATTAAAACAATCAAAAAAAATAATGACATAGCATAAAGAGTTAAAGAAGTCAGCAACTATTACAAACCATAATATGTCAATCAAAGGCAGATAAAGAGACACGCATAAGTCATGAAAACAGAAACAACAACTGAATCCATAAAGTGCCATAAAGAAGAAATAAACCTAAGGGTAAGATGTCCTAGGTCTAAAGTCTTCTAAACTATGATTGAGGAGAAGGATGGTCAATCTGATCATCAGGAATAGCAATGTTCTGGTCACCCCTGATAAGCACGGATAATTTCTGAAATTCTGAACAAAACATAGCATTCCGAGCTTCAGCAGTAGATTGAATCATATTCCTCAACGCCTGAAACTGGTTGTCTGAATAGGCAGTCTGACGCTCTTCATACTGTTCCATACCTGCAAAGTATGAGTCTTTCAACCCTTGGAAGTGAAGATCCATATGGTTGTTAAGTCGTTGCTCCATAGCTTCCATCTGAGCTAAACCAAAAGCAGAGTCCTGTGGTGCTGTTCTAGAAGCCCCCCCCCCTGAGTTGTAGCATTCTGATCACCCATGCCACCCTGATTATCATCATCGGACAAACCCATATCAAAAGTAGTGTAGTCCTCCTGGTATTGCCAAGTAGTGCCATACTTGTATATACCCATTTTATGAATGAGGCTTTCACCAACCAGATGACCCTTATCAGTATACTCAAAAATGATGGTGACAGAAACATCAATGTGCAGATAATCCACAATGCGTGAAATGAAAATACTGTAGGGAAGCAGCTTGGACTGAGACAGAGACACACTATTCATAATTTTCAAAATTTCCTCAGGCCAGTTGATCATTACATTATTCTTCACATCATACATGAAACGCAAATCATTCACAGTAGGCTGTGCGTGATTTGTGTTCCTCTGTACCAGAATGTAAGCAATGACATAATGCAACAGCCTGTTCTCAACAGATAACGACCCAGCTTTGGTCAGTTGACCCTGAATATACAAGTGAGGACCT
>NW_017722305.1:0-258 GCF_001865875.1 Lupinus angustifolius | reverse complement strand
TTCCTACCTTAGTGCACTTGGATTAGTTGAATTACTGATTCAGAGATTCAAGGCGTAAAAGAGGTTGAGAAAATGCCGAAAAAAGTGTAAAACCGAGATGCTGTCTGCCTTTAAAATACTGGTTTTAATCGATTAACGGGCAGGTTTAATCGATTAAACACAGTAAAAAGTGATTTTTAGGCAGCAGAACGGTTTCAATTTTTTAGGACTCATGCATGCATTTTAACGGATTAATCGAAACATTTATAATCATAGAAA
>NW_017722304.1:0-524 GCF_001865875.1 Lupinus angustifolius | reverse complement strand
TTTATAAACATGGTTCGGATATTTAAAATTTTCAAAACCAGGCGGTTGGTCAACATAAACTTCTTCTTGAATGTAACCATTTAGGAAGGCGCTCTTTACGTCCATTTGAAATAATTTGAAATTCATAATAGATGCAAAGGAAAGAAGCATCTTGATGGCCTCTAATCTGGCTACATGGGCATAGGTTTCGTCATAATTGATACCTTCCTCCTGGTTGTAGCCTTTGGCCACCAAGCGTGCCTTATTTTGAATGATTAAGCCTGATTCATCAAGTTTGTTTCTGAAGACCCATCGAGTACCAATCATGAGATGATCTTTAGGTTTAGGGACACAGTCCCAAACACTATTACGCTCGAACTGGTTTAGCTCTTCTTGCATAGCTATACCCCAGTGCACATCCTCAATGGCCTCATCAATGGTCTTAGGCTCAATCTGGGATACAAAAGCTACAAAATTACAGAAATTTCGTAAGGAACTACGGGTTACCACTCCCGTAGATATGTCACCTATTACTTTGTCGATTG
>NW_017722303.1:0-821 GCF_001865875.1 Lupinus angustifolius | reverse complement strand
TGGAGAAGATTCGTCAAATTGTACATGGATAGACTCTTCAAATTCTCCCCTGTGATCACTTCGTATATATACTATTTTCAGGTTAAGTTGGTTTTGGGTTTGCTTGGCAAGATTTTCAAAAGATTTGAACGCATCGCTTTTTGTAGATAAAAATAATGTCCACGTAAATCGGGAGAAATCATCAACAATAACTAGAGCATAGTAGCTACCACCAAAACTCATGATTTGTGATGGTCCAAACAAGTCCACATGGAGTAACTCCAAAGGCCTTGAAGTGGAGATCACATTTTTATTTTTAAAAGAGTTTTTGGTTTGTTTACACTTTTGACAAGTGTCACAAATCTCTTTGGTTTTAAAATTTAGTTTTGGTAGCCCCTCAACTAGTTCGTTTGATGATAATTTATCTAGATGCTTTATATGGATATGTGCAACACGTCTATGCCATAGCCAGATGTCATCTTCTTTAGAAATAAAGCATTTTGAAAATAATGTAGTGACATCATCCAAATTAACCATGTAAATATTATTTATACGGTGACCAAAAAATTTAACGTTATTAGATTGAATAATACATCAATCAGAATCGAAAGATACACGGTTACCTTTTTCACAAAGTTGGCTTATACTCAATTGGTTATGTTCTAATCCTTCAACATAAAGGACATTTTCAATTAGAGTTTGTGATGAGTTACCAACTGTTCCAGTGTCAAGTATCTTTCCCTTGTTGTTGTCTCCATACGTGACGTATCCTTTTCCTTTAAGTGAGAGATCCAGGATGTTTGATCTGTCACCTGTCATAGGTCTCGAACACCCACTGTCTA
>NW_017722302.1:0-347 GCF_001865875.1 Lupinus angustifolius | reverse complement strand
AAGCGATCTTTGTTGTTCTTGCCTTTGTTGGTTGATTCCTTCGCTTCTTTCTTTTGAAACTTTTTAAGTCCTCCTTTTCTTTTTATGAATTTGCTAAATTTCCAAACAAGGAGACCCATAGTTTCATCATCTAGATCTGAGTCAGATTCATCATCATCTTTTTCTTCTTTTGCTTTGGAGGTCGTAGCCTTCAATGTGATGCTCGTATTCTTCCGGTCCGAATCTTCGTGCATAGTCAAGCGACCCAATTCCATTTCGTGCTCTTGAAGCTTTCCAAATAATGTAGCTAGAGGCATAGAGTCCAAGTCTTTGGATTCCACAATTGCAGTCACCTTTGGTTGCCATTT
>NW_017722301.1:0-23089 GCF_001865875.1 Lupinus angustifolius | reverse complement strand
TCACAAGAAAATAAAGAACTTTATTCTATGGTTTGACTCTCTTCCTACCGATAAAGAAAACTTTTGTTACGGCATAGCCCCAGCCAAGAACCTCTGTTCTTTTCTTATCTAGAACTCTAAGCAATATGAAGATACAACTCAATCTCTTAGGTGATACGACACCTCGAGATTCCCAATTTTACAACAATTTTTCACAACAAAATTATAGGGTAAACTTAAGCAATTACAAAGCTCATATTTAACAAGTAAGGTTTTACTCTAAACACCTAATACAAACTCATGCAATATGACAATGTATTAGTTTGAAAACAGAAATTACAGAATGTAAAAACTTCACAAAAGCATCAATAAAATGCATGAACATGTGAGATGAAATGATGAGAAATATATCATGAAATGCCACTCAATCCTAAAGCATAGAATTCTCTCCTTTCTAAACTCACAAATGCACTATCAACTAGATGCAACAAATATCACGAAATATGCTCTAACTCTCTAAGAAATGCAACATGCAACTTATGAGATCAATTCTGAAAACGCAGTTTATAAAGAATCAGTTCTGAAGCCCAGTTAATCGATTAAAGCCTTGGTTAATCGCTTAACGTTGTTCAAAAACGTAACTGATTCTTTTTCCCAAGTTTTTCAGTTTCAACAGCTTTTCAAAAAGTTAGGTTAATCGATTAACGTATGCCTTAATCGATTAACAGCATTTTTCATGTGTATTTTTAAATACAAAACCTCAAATATGTTATGCACTTAGTTCATACATGTTTAACACTTAGTTTATGCCTAGAATGCACATATACATGTATTTATGTGATGCATGAACATATTATGAATGACATATCTCAAAGATGAAATGATTTAAAAGATTTATGCATATGAGACATGTCTTAGGTGACCTAAGCCTTAGACTCAACTTAAACTAGTTTCTAGTCTAAGCCTAGTACCAATCAAAAGACTTAAGCATGTCGATTTGTTGATGATCTTCAAGCTCTTATTAGCACAAGTTGTCCTAATCAAAACCATGACATATAATGAGAGAGCTCTCCAAAGTGTTCCTCTTGACATGCACACTTTCACTTAGCTAATAAATAATACTCGTTCATGCATGAAGAGACATTGTGTACTTGTGGCATTAAAAGACCTTGTGTACTTGTGATCAAAGAGCTTGGAGATGCTAGATTAAAATAATACTTAAGAGTCTAGAAGAGCTTTGTACGTGTACCTAAAATTTTGTAATATGTCACTTATAGTGAGATCTTAGTGAATCCAAGGACAAGATGTACCCCTAGTTTAGGTGAACCATGATTAAACTTATGTTTCCATTTTATCCTTCCTTGAACTCTTTAATCATTCCTAATTTATATTTATCTAATTGAATTGGGTACCTTCAAACAAGAAAGTTAACAAACTATCACATAAAAGTAGAGAAGAATTATTTAGTGGACAAAACTTATATGATCCATCTACTTTTACAACAAAAAAAGGTTTCTAGTGCACGTTTAGAAGAAGTTTGTTGGTCGCCATTTCTTGAGACTACTACACATAACTAACATTCTATCGTATTTAAATTCTAAATTCTTCAACATAGACTATGAAGTATTAATGATGTTGCAGAAGTACAAATATCTGTTAAAACATTTGGAGCAAAGTGTCAACAACTATATTAATTGATCATCTATAAATAGCCTCAAAATTGAAAAACAAAACATGCAAATCTAGATAACTAAAGAAAATAATTCAAAAACATTTGAAACATTTTCTTGATCTCTTTTATTGAATAGTACTAAGATAAATTGAACCTTTTTATTCAATTATCCGCTATTAAATTTACTATCTTTCTCTTTCATTTATTCAATATGGGAGTATGATTGAAATATTTTCAAGTTGTAAATTATTTTTAACATAAATCATTGTTTAGTGATGAGTATGAAGAGATTATGTCTACAAATAATACTGAAGGTGTTGATCATGAGGAATCCATGTGTGAAAATAATACTTATTGTTATAATAATTGTTGGATCATAGTGATTGAATATTGCCTAAAAGAAAAAGATAATGAAAAGACTTTTTGGAGCCAATCAAAAAGGAAGTGGCTAGAGATCATCTTGAAGAAAGAGAGAATTTCTAGCCAAGTAAAAAGAAGTGGCTATGGTGAAACCATCATCAATGCTCTTTTCCTTTGGCCACATAATCTTCAAAAGCTTTGGCTATAAATAGGAGTTCTCCAAGCCATTGTAACACACACCAAATATTTAGCTTAGTGCATATTCTCCCTTCTTGTTCTCTTGTTCTAATATTGTGATAAATACTTGAGTGAGAATGAAATTGTGTGTACTTGGGTTTTGGGAAGTGAGTGAAACACTTGTAATTCTTTTTAATCATAGTGAAATATTCTTGTTGCTCTTCAGTCGTGGATATAGGAAAATTGCCGAACCACATTAAATTCCCAATGTCATTTTATCTATTATATTTCCCCCATGAGTCTTCCGCTTCAACAAACTAGTACCAGAGCTCGTAGAGCTCTTGCATGCTAATCTATACGATCTAAAATAAAATTCTTAGTATGCTTTGTGTTTACAGCATTGTCTGATCTTACAAACTAGAAAAGAATTATTCTTGTTATTGGAAAAATGTAATAGTGTAAAAGTGCATGTCTAGGAAAGTTTTGTCTTAGGAAAGACCTGATATTTACGCGTTCTTGTTAAGACCCACCTCTATTTCCTAGGAACTTTCCTACTGTATGTTCACGGACTATGATATTGTTCCAGTATACGGTTATCATGGTGAGTGCTAAATTTGATTTGGAGAAATTTAATGGAGAAAATGATTTCAACCACTGGCGATTGAAGATGAAAGCTCTACTAGTTCATCAAGGCTTGGGAAAAGCCTTGAAAGGTAGAAACAAGCTACCATAGAATCTAACCAGGATGAGAAGGATCAAAACTTGGAAAAAGCTTATAGTAAAATTTTGTTGTACTTGGGAGATGAAGTTCTACGAGAAGTGTTAGATGAAACTATAGCTGCTTCATTATGATTGAAGCTAGAAAGCCTGTACATGACGAAGTCACTCACCAACATGCTCTATTTGAAGAAAAGAATATATACTCTTTAAATGCAGGAAGGAAAGCCCATAAAAGATTATCTGGATGAATTTAAAAAATTATTCTTGATCTAAAGAATATTAATGTTAAAATTGAAGATGAAGACCAAGCAATTCTTCTATTATGTTCCCTTCCAAGTTCTTACGAGCACTTCATCGACACGATGATGTATGATCAAGAAGATCTGACCTTGGATGAAGTAAAGGTGGCCTTGCACTTGCAAAAAAGAGTATCAGAATCGAGATCTAAAGGCTCAGGTGATAGTCTTTTTGCTAGAGGAAGAATAGAGAGGCGAAATCAATTTGGTGAAAAAGGGAAATCTAGGTCCAAGTCTAAAGCAAAACCTAGAAAGTATAAATGCTTTCATTATCACAAGGAGGGGCATATAAGAAAGAATTTCCCAGAGCGCAAAGGCAAGAAAAAGATTTATGAATATGGAGATGCAGTTGTAACAAATGGCTATGATAGTGTAGTTGCACTAATAATCTCAAAGCCCGACTTAAAAGATGAATGGATACTTGATTCTGGATGCTCATATCACATGTGTCCCATTAAGGATTTATTTTTCACTTACCAACCCTTAAATGGGGGCAAAGTCCTTTTGGGAAATAATGCTCCCGGCAAGGTCATCGACATCGACACAATTAAAATCAAGATGTTCAACAGAATCGTAAGGACGTTCACAGATATAAGGCATGTTCCAGAATTGAAGAAAATCTAATTTCCTTGGGAACACTAGATTCAAAAGTTTATAGCTACAAAGATGAAGGTGGAGATATAATAATATCTAAAGGTGATATGGTTGTAATGAAAGGAAAGAAAGAGAATAGTCTATGTATGTTACAAGAAAACACAATCACGGGTGTTGCTACTGTCTCCTCAACATCTGATTCTGATTTCACCAAACTATGGCATCTAAGAATGGGTTATGTTAGTGAAAGAGGTCTAGCCGATTTGGCCAAACAAGGATTACTATGCGGTCAACAAGTCGGGAAGGTAGACTTTTGCGAGCTTTGTGTTTTCGGAAAGCAATGTCGGATAAAATTCAATGTTGCAGTTCATCGAACAAGAGACACATTAGATTATGTACATTCTGACTTGTGGGATTCATCCCAAGTACTTTCTCATGGTGGTAGCAGATATATGTTAACTTTCATTGATGACTATTCAAGGAAGGTGTGGAACTTCATTTTGAAACACAAAAGTAAAGCATTTGTCAAGTTCAAACAGTGGAAAACCTTGATCGAAAAGCAAACCGGAAGAAACATCAAGAGACTGAGAACTGACAATGATCTAGAATTCTACAACAGAGAATTTAGAAATTTTTGCAATGATCACGGTATTGTCAGACATTATACCTTGAGGCACACCCCACAACAAAATAGACTTGCAGAACAAATGAACAGAATCTTACTTGAAAGGACAAGATATATGTTGTCAAATGTTGGATTGTCAAAAGAATTTTGGGCGGAAGTTGTCAGTACAGCTTATTACTTGATCAAAAGATGTCCATCAACGACCATTGGTTGCAAAACTCCAGAAGAGATGTGGTTAGGTATTCTGTAAAATTATGAAAACTTGAGGATATTTGGTTGTCTTACATATGCTCATAACAAAGAAGGAAAACTTGATGCAAGAGCATTGAAATACATATTTCTTAGATATCCTGATGGTGTGAAAGGATATAAGTTATGGTGGCCAGAGAAAAGAAAGTCCATTATTAGTAGAGATGTTAATTTTAATGAAATTGAAATGCTAAAGCCTTATACAGAGTCATCAAGTGAAAATGAAGATCCTAATATCTTGGAGAAGGTGGAGTTCAAGGTGGAGCCAACAAAAGAAAAAACACTTGATCAAGAAGAAGTTCATGATGCATGTACTGATAATGATATCTCCCAATTACAACATTATCAGTTGTCTAGGGACATGCAAATGAGACATATAAAACCTCCAGAAAAGGATGGTTATGCTGATCTGGTGTCATACGCTCTAAATGTTGTTGATGATATCAGTAATTATGAACCAGAGTCATATGAAGAAGATATCAACAACAAAGAAGCGTCTAAATTAATTTCTGCCATGATAGAGGAAATTGAGTCTCTTCATAAGAATCATACTTGGGTTCTTGTGAAGCGGTCGAAGGCTCAAAAGATTGTTGGATACAAATGGGTCTTTAAGAATAAGATCAATGCATGTGTTCCCTACAATTGGGGCTAAATTGCCCAAATCCACCCTAAATCCTAGGGTGTCTAACACTGTTTCCTCCATGTAACGGGTGGGTATCGTTTTTCTTTCATTAAGAGTATTATATCTATATTTTTGTCCATTAGTAGCTAAAATGAAGCCATGAGGGCAAACATGATTACTCTTGAAGAGCCATGCTGATTTCATGAAGCATTGGTTTTGGCATGCTTGTGACCCATTAGCTACCCTTAGTATGAATGAATGAGATGGAGGTTGGAGTGGAAAATGGGGATTTAAGGTTTTGGGTATGTTCTTTGGGGATTTAGGGATTAGATTTGGGCATTTGGGATATTTGGTAGGGAATGATTTGGGGATTTAGGGATTTGATAAAGTTGAATGAGGGAGGATAGTTATTAAGGAGATTGAGGAAGAAAGTGAAAAGTAATGGAGGTTGAGGGAATGATCTTGGAGGTTGAGGAAGAAGAAATGGATGAATAAGGTTGTTGAGTTACCAAATGCAGTTTTGAAGGGGAGATGTTGTGATACATAATCGTGTTTCGCTGGTGCACACAATAATGTGAGGCAAGACCCATGCATGGGGACACAGTCTGGTCATGTGCCCTTCTACCATGGACACAAAATTATGCTAACAAGTATGCAGTCATGTCCTAAGACACAACCTGACCGTGTGTGTTGAAAAACACACGTGTAAGGCCACTATTCGACACACGACCATGTGTGGGGGCACGACCTGGCCGTGTTAGCTTTTTCCATGTAAGAAAAATTATTTTTATTTTTATTTTGAGTTTCTGAATTTTTTTGGTGAACGACGTTATGTATATCCCCCTACAAAGGCTCCAAACTCAGGGAGACACTAAAGTCGATACTAAAACACTAAAGTTAATGAACTAAAATAAAAGAAAATGATGTACGTTCAGCATGGGTTACCTCCCTAGAAGCGCTCATTTATCATCATTAGCTTGATGGTTGATCCTTGCAGCTCATGCAGGATCCAAAAGGGCTATGTTTTTATGTTTCTCCAATCGTTCATCTACCAGATAATGCTTGGAGCTTTAACCATTCATCTTGAAATTGTGTCTTTCCTCATTCCATATCTCAACTTTTCCATAAGAGTAGACTTTGGTGACTAGGAACGGACCTGACCATCTAGACTTCAACTTTCTAGGAAAGAGCCTCAATCCAGAGTAGAATAAGAGATCTAGTTTTCTTACTTGGAATTCTTTGTAGAGTATGTGTTTGTCTTTCCATATTTTATTTCTTTCTTTGTAAGTGCATGTATTCTCAAAAGCATCCAACCACAGTTCTTCCAACTCTTGCAATTGGAATTTTCTCTCTTCCCCAGCAGCTTTCAGATTAAAGTTCAGCAACTTGACTGCCCAATACACCTTATGCTCTAGCTACACTGCAAGGTGGCACGTCTTACCATAAATTAACCTAAATGGTGACATTGTCAATATGTGTTTTATATTCAGTGTAGCAAGCCCATAAAACATTATCAAGTTTTGAGGACCAATCTTTCCTACTCTTGGATACTATCTTTTCAAAGATGTCATTGATCTCACGATTTGATACCTCCACCTGACCACTTTTTTTAGGAAGGTAAGGGGTACCAACCCAATGAGGAACACCATACTTGTTCAAGAGGTTTTCAAAATATCATTCGATGAAGTGTGAGGCTCCATCATTAATCACCAGCCTTGGGACACCAAACCTTGGAAATATGATCTCGATAAACAAGTTTATGATAGTTTTAGCATCATTGAGTGGAGAGGACATTGCTTCAACTCATTTGGAAACTTAGTCAACTACTACTATGGTAAATTTATTGTTATTTGGAGTAGGAAATGGTCACATATGGTCGACTTCCCACACATCAAATATCTCTACCTCAGGGATGAGGTTCATTGGCATTTCATGCCTTTTAGATATGTTCCCCACCCTTTGGCAAGAATCACATGTGAGAACAAAGCTCATTGCATCTCTGAATATAAGTGGCTAAAAGAAGCCACATTGGAATACCTTTGTTATTGTTATTGAAGTACTAACATGACCTCCATATGAGGCAGAGTGGTAAGAACTCATGATCTTTGGCACTTCTTGTTTGGAATACATCTTCTGTAAATGACATATGCATAGAATTGGTAGAGGTAAGGATTATCCCATACATACTTCTTCAAATTTTAAAAGATCTTCCTCTTTTGCTCTAGTGTGATTGTAGGGACAGTGCCTTGCTGACCAAATAATTAACAAAGTTACAATATCAAGGTGCCTCTGTAGTGGATAGGAGGAGAAGTTGCTCATCAATGGGTATGTCATCCTCCCCTCCACTTGGATGTTCAAGCCGAGATAGGTGATATGCAATTGGATTCTCTATTCCCTATCTATCAACAATATCTAGGTCAAATTCTTGGAGTAGGAGCATCCATCGGATGAGCTGTGGCTTGACTTCTTTCTTACACATCAAGTATCTCAGGGTTGAGTGATCAATATGGACTACAACTTTAGAACCTACTAGGTAGGATCTAAAGTTTTTGAAGGTGAACACAACAACTAGTAGCTCCTTCTATGTAGTGGCATAGTTGGCTTTAGCTCCATCAAGTGTTTTCCTTGCATAGTATATGGCATGCATCTTCTTCTCCTTCTTTTGACCAAACACTGCTCACACAATATAGTCACTAACATCACACATCACTTTAAAGGGAACATTTCAGTCTAGTGATCACAATATTGGACTAGTGATCAATGCCTCCTTCAACCTGCAAAATGATTCAAGACAGACAACACTAAAATCAAATGCAATGGCTTTCATCAAAAGGTTAGAAAGGGGTTTCGTAATTTTAGAAAAATCTTTTACGAATCTGCGGTAAAATTTCGCATGGCCTAAAAAACTCCTGATACATTTTATATTAATTGGAGGTGACATATTTTCTATTACCACAATTTTTGCCATGTCCATCTCTATTTTTTTTCCTGAAATTAAGTGCCACAACACCCTCACACACCATGAAGTGACATTTTTTCCAATTTAGTATAAGATTCATTTCCTCACATCTCTGCAATATTTTTGTAAAGTTGTTAAGCAATCATCAAACGTAAGTTTATAAACAGAAAAATAATCCATAAAGACTTCCATAATGTTTTCTATAAAATCAGAAAATATTGCAGTCATGCATCTTTGGAAAGTAGCCAAGACATTACATAACCCAAAATGCATTCTTCTATAGGTGCAAGTAGTTTTGTGTTGATCTTTAGGGTGAATGGGGATTTGATGGAGTGTTGAGTGCCCATCTAAATAGAAGAAATATTCATGTGTAGCAAGCATTTCAAGCATTTGATTAATTAACGGGAGGGAGAGTGATCTTTCATAGTGGTTGTGTTTATATTTATATAATCAATGCATATTCTTTAGCTTGTGACTGTTCTAGTTGGTATTAATTCATTATTCTCTTTTTTTACAAAAGTCATCCCTTTTTTTGGAACCACGTGAACTATGGTCACTCATTCACTATCAGATATAAGGTATATTACCACAACATCTAAAAGTTTCAACACCTCTTTCCTAACTACTTCTTTCATACTAGGATTTAATCTCTTATGGTGTTCAATTGGATTTTTATGGTTAGACTCCATGAAAATTCTATGCATGCAAAAATAAGAGTTTATGCCCCAAATATTATCTAATATGTATCCTATTACCTTCCAATGTATTTTGAGGACCCTTAGCAATTTTTCAGTTTCCAATTTATTTAATTTAGCATTAACAACAACTAAATAAGATGAACATGGTACAAGAAATTCATACACAAGGATAGAGGGGAGTGTTTTTAATTCAATTTTAGGTGATTTCCCCTATTCCCAATATTCATATTTTGGCATGACCTTCAAGTTCTTATCTTGCGGATTGTAAGGAAATGATGAGCTTGCATTCAGAAATTCAATAACCTCAGCCACTTCCTAATCAACATCTGAAGTGTCACCTTCTAGCATGCATCTCTCCAAGGGATCCTTGGATTGCACTCTAGCTGCTTCATCCTTCACTACTTGATTTAGCATATCAATCCTGCAATATAAGTCTTCAAGAGAATGTCGTCTAATAGAATTTAGCAATATCAAACACAACTTTTTCATATCTTATGCTTAGGGAAAGTTTTTCATTCGTAACATCAATTATAACACTTGCGATAGCCAAAAAGGGTCTACCTAGTATGATTGGAATTTGTGAATCTTCTTTCATCTGTAGTATTACAAAAACAACTGGAAT
Organism: Lupinus angustifolius; assembly: GCF_001865875.1. Classification (NCBI taxonomy): domain Eukaryota; kingdom Viridiplantae; phylum Streptophyta; class Magnoliopsida; order Fabales; family Fabaceae; genus Lupinus; species Lupinus angustifolius. The sequence goes on along the minus strand of NW_017722301.1, from coordinate 13,516 downwards.
GAAAATTTTCTCAGCTTTAATAGGAACATCCTCCAAGATGCCTATAGGGAAACTCATTGACCTATCTTCTAATTGAAGTGATATAGTAGTGGGTTTTAGTTCACTCACTTCCATCTTTTTTATATTTGGATAAGGATATGAGATTCAAACTTGCCCCCAAGTCACATAAAGCATTGTCAAAACTAGTGTTACCAATTAAGCATGAGATAGAAAAACTACTAGAATCTTTTAATTTAGGAGGCAAATTGTTTTGAATTAAAGCATTGTGCTCCTCAATTAGAGCATTTTTTCATAATCCTGTAGTCTTGTGTTTTTACATAGAATATCCTTAAGAAATTTTGTGTACTCAGACATCTCCTACAGTGCCTGAGTGAATTGCAAGCTGATACATAATTTCTTAAGAATATCTAAAAATTTCCCAAATTTCTTATCTAATCTTGCCTTTGCTAATCTCTATGGAAAAGGAACTAGTGGTACATATGTTGATGGAGCTACATACTTAGACACCTTTTCCAAATTTTGTTTCCTTCAGGGGGTTGTGTCTTAGTATGTTCCTCTTCCACTTGTGCATCTTTCCAAGTTTCGGGAATATCATTTAGTTCCTTCCAAAATCCTTAGTTTAATAGTCTTACAATGTTCATTATTTGGATTTTTTCTGGTTGTCTTGGAAACATCCTTGTTTGCTCATTAGAATTACTAGCTTGTTAGGTTATTTGTGTATGAAACAGTTTTCCATGGATGGTCAGATTTTCTATCATAGAATTCAAATAATTTAGCATGTTCGAGAAATTTTTATTAATCTTGATTTGATCCTCGTGAAATTTATTTTGGTTAGCAAGTAATATTTCCTGACTATCCATTAGTATTTTAAGAATGAGATCAATAAGAGAAGATTGTACAAGTGGAAACCATGTCATAGGTTTCCTATTACCTTTCCTATTCTGATATTGATGATTTAGAGTGTTGTTACTTCTTCAGAAAAGGTTGGAATTGTTCTTCCTGTATGGTGGGTTGAATTGTTGCTTTCTCCTCTTTTTGTAGTCATAGTAGTGGCATGATTCAAGTTGTTCATTGGCTAATGCTCCATTTTCAGGTTCAGTGGATTGTTTGCATTCAGACCACTCATGCCATTTTTATCCACACCCCTCACATGTTGTAGTCGTAGACCCAACAACATTTGCATAGTATTCTCCCAGCTTTCCAAACCTTTGAAAAAGGTTTCCAACGTGGAAATTACCTTCTCTATTTGATTTCCTGGATATTGTGCTCTAGAGTCTCTCTTTGGATGATGTATCCTCTCATTAGCCCATTAGTGATAATGGGAAACCATATTCTCTATTATTCTTGAAGTAGCATCAATTCATTTGCACATAAAGGCATCGCCAATTGAAGAGTCCAACAATTATTATGATGGAAAGTCTATCCCACTGTAGACGTTCTGGACTAGATCTAAGGTGAAATACCATGATGAGAGCAAGCTTCAGTTAGCTCATTTAATTTGTCTCAAGCTTCAGAGATTGATTCCCCATCCTTTTGACTGAAGATTTGGATGAGGCGCATATAGTGCACAGGTCTGGAAGGGGGAAATATTTGTTGAGAAAAGCCTCCTCCAAAGTTCGTCATATTGCTTGAGTTTCATAATTTTGATTTCTTAACCATATCTTAGCTTTGTCTCAAATAGAATATGGGAACATGCATAGACGAATGGCATCTTCAAAAGTCCCATGGATCCTTACAGTCTCACAGAATTCCAAGAACTGATCAATATGGGTGTTTGGATATTCATGAGCTCCTCCTCCAAACTGGTTTTACATCACCATTTGTATTAGGGAAAATTGTAAAGAAATGTTCTATGCCTCAATGGTTGGTCGAATTATTCCAGGACATAGACTATGAGCATTAGGGGTTGTGTAGTCGCGAATTGGTTGTTCATCTTGTTCAACCATGATTTGTACACACACTCATTATTTTCTTGATCTTTCTCTTTGTTATCTTCTTCTTCTACAGAAAGTTCATTCTGGATCCACGTCAATGAATGCTTTTCCAAAGTAATTCGAACTATGCATAAACCAAAGCAGCAACCTGTAGAGGTACCAAGAAAAAGGAAAATGTGTAATAAAATAGAGTAAAGTGATGAATTAATTGAGAATCAAATAAATTTTGACACAGTCCCCTATAATAATGCCAAATAATACATGATTTCAGAAAGTTGCTTTTAATTCTATCAATTAATTATACCTTATTCAAATAGGGATTAAAACTGAATTGATAACAATAGAATAATTGATAGTAATAATTATGGAAATAGTAAAAGAATTGAGATTTAGTTTAGTAAAAGTGAATTTCTCTTTAATACGTGTCATCCTTTCTCGAGCTCTGACATGTGTACTCAATTGAAGTCACACATACTCTTGTGGTATGGTGGTTAGTCGAATTCTTTACCTGGATCTTTCTATCCAATTGTTTCGTAGCAACCAAAGGTGAATTCAAACCTCTGAGAATCCTAAGACTACTCTCGTGACTTAGGATTCTATTTTGAATAACTTAATGATCGGATAGTTGGATTCACCTCTCGAATAAAACTCACTCGAATAAAACTCACACGAATAAAACTCAGTTTAATTATTCAAATCATAACACTCAGTGAAATAGAAGTAGAAACAAATGTTTATTGAATGTAAAAGGGCATAGCCCTTATCTTAGAAACAAAGAGAATTAGTCACTCATGATGGGATGAGATTACAAAATTCTAATCAAGAGAATAGCAATGTTAAAACCTAAACAATGTAAAAATGTGTTCAATTTTTGAGGGAGAACTCTCATTTATCCTAGTTATAAGGGATTAGGCTAAGCCCAACGAAACAAATCTGAAAAGTAGGAATAGAATCAGGAAATCCACGACCATTTGTTTGGGACACGACCTGGTCATGGATCGTGGCCTCTTTGAGTGGTCTTCAACAACTGCATGACATACGACCGTGGGTGATGGGCACGGCCTAGGTACATGATCATGGCTGTGGGATTAGCGATGCGTGAATATGGGTGGTGGAACATGACTATGGGTTATGGGACATGGGGATGGGCCCAAGCACGACCTGAATATGTGTGGTGTCTTCGATTTAAGTTGCTTCTCTTCGATTCAATGGCACTTCTACTATGCTTGTTTCCCTGCTTTGAACTTCTTTTGGTCCTTCAACTGGTTTTCCCATTGTCTCAACACCTACTTCTATTTTCTTCCATCTAATCTTTACTCTTTTTGGCTTTATCTATTTATCCTGCACAACATAACCAAAAACAATCGCTCAATCCAAACACAGAGAAATAAAAGCTAAATATATTCCTATAGTCCTAACTGTGTCATTGAATGAAATTTAAATGCAATACAAATGTAATATAATTTCATACTCATCTGCGACAAAACGTCTTAAAGAAAGCGACTTGGTCATGACTCAGTGAGTAATAAATCTTTAGTTTACAACAAATTTTAATGTTTTCTATAAAATCAGAAAATATTGCAGTCATGCATCTTTGGAAAGTAGCCAAGACATTACATAACCCAAAATGCATTCTTCTATAGGTGCAAGTAGTTTTGTGTTGATCTTTAGGGTGAATGGGGATTTGATGGAGTGTTGAGTGCCCATCTAAATAGAAGAAATATTCATGTGTAGCAAGCATTTCAAGCATTTGATTAATTAACGGGAGGGAGAGTGATCTTTCATAGTGGTTGTGTTTATATTTATATAATCAATGCATATTCTTTAGCTTGTGACTGTTCTAGTTGGTATTAATTCATTATTCTCTTTTTTTACAAAAGTCATCCCTTTTTTTGGAACCACGTGAACTATGGTCACTCATTCACTATCAGATATAAGGTATATTACCACAACATCTAAAAGTTTCAACACCTCTTTCCTAACTACTTCTTTCATACTAGGATTTAATCTCTTATGGTGTTCAATTGGATTTTTATGGTTAGACTCCATGAAAATTCTATGCATGCAAAAATAAGAGTTTATGCCCCAAATATTATCTAATATGTATCCTATTACCTTCCAATGTATTTTGAGGACCCTTAGCAATTTTTCAGTTTCCAATTTATTTAATTTAGCATTAACAACAACTAAATAAGATGAACATGGTACAAGAAATTCATACACAAGGATAGAGGGGAGTGTTTTTAATTCAATTTTAGGTGATTTCCCCTATTCCCAATATTCATATTTTGGCATGACCTTCAAGTTCTTATCTTGCGGATTGTAAGGAAATGATGAGCTTGCATTCAGAAATTCAATAACCTCAGCCACTTCCTAATCAACATCTGAAGTGTCACCTTCTAGCATGCATCTCTCCAAGGGATCCTTGGATTGCACTCTAGCTGCTTCATCCTTCACTACTTGATTTAGCATATCAATCCTGCAATATAAGTCTTCAAGAGAATGTCGTCTAATAGAATTTAGCAATATCAAACACAACTTTTTCATATCTTATGCTTAGGGAAAGTTTTTCATTCGTAACATCAATTATAACACTTGCGATAGCCAAAAAGGGTCTACCTAGTATGATTGGAATTTGTGAATCTTCTTTCATCTGTAGTATTACAAAAACAACTGGAATGAAAATTTTCTCAGCTTTAATAGGAACATCCTCCAAGATGCCTATAGGGAAACTCATTGACCTATCTTCTAATTGAAGTGATATAGTAGTGGGTTTTAGTTCACTCACTTCCATCTTTTTTATATTTGGATAAGGATATGAGATTCAAACTTGCCCCCAAGTCACATAAAGCATTGTCAAAACTAGTGTTACCAATTAAGCATGAGATAGAAAAACTACTAGAATCTTTTAATTTAGGAGGCAAATTGTTTTGAATTAAAGCATTGTGCTCCTCAATTAGAGCATTTTTTCATAATCCTGTAGTCTTGTGTTTTTACATAGAATATCCTTAAGAAATTTTGTGTACTCAGACATCTCCTACAGTGCCTGAGTGAATTGCAAGCTGATACATAATTTCTTAAGAATATCTAAAAATTTCCCAAATTTCTTATCTAATCTTGCCTTTGCTAATCTCTATGGAAAAGGAACTAGTGGTACATATGTTGATGGAGCTACATACTTAGACACCTTTTCCAAATTTTGTTTCCTTCAGGGGGTTGTGTCTTAGTATGTTCCTCTTCCACTTGTGCATCTTTCCAAGTTTCGGGAATATCATTTAGTTCCTTCCAAAATCCTTAGTTTAATAGTCTTACAATGTTCATTATTTGGATTTTTTCTGGTTGTCTTGGAAACATCCTTGTTTGCTCATTAGAATTACTAGCTTGTTAGGTTATTTGTGTATGAAACAGTTTTCCATGGATGGTCAGATTTTCTATCATAGAATTCAAATAATTTAGCATGTTCGAGAAATTTTTATTAATCTTGATTTGATCCTCGTGAAATTTATTTTGGTTAGCAAGTAATATTTCCTGACTATCCATTAGTATTTTAAGAATGAGATCAATAAGAGAAGATTGTACAAGTGGAAACCATGTCATAGGTTTCCTATTACCTTTCCTATTCTGATATTGATGATTTAGAGTGTTGTTACTTCTTCAGAAAAGGTTGGAATTGTTCTTCCTGTATGGTGGGTTGAATTGTTGCTTTCTCCTCTTTTTGTAGTCATAGTAGTGGCATGATTCAAGTTGTTCATTGGCTAATGCTCCATTTTCAGGTTCAGTGGATTGTTTGCATTCAGACCACTCATGCCATTTTTATCCACACCCCTCACATGTTGTAGTCGTAGACCCAACAACATTTGCATAGTATTCTCCCAGCTTTCCAAACCTTTGAAAAAGGTTTCCAACGTGGAAATTACCTTCTCTATTTGATTTCCTGGATATTGTGCTCTAGAGTCTCTCTTTGGATGATGTATCCTCTCATTAGCCCATTAGTGATAATGGGAAACCATATTCTCTATTATTCTTGAAGTAGCATCAATTCATTTGCACATAAAGGCATCGCCAATTGAAGAGTCCAACAATTATTATGATGGAAAGTCTATCCCACTGTAGACGTTCTGGACTAGATCTAAGGTGAAATACCATGATGAGAGCAAGCTTCAGTTAGCTCATTTAATTTGTCTCAAGCTTCAGAGATTGATTCCCCATCCTTTTGACTGAAGATTTGGATGAGGCGCATATAGTGCACAGGTCTGGAAGGGGGAAATATTTGTTGAGAAAAGCCTCCTCCAAAGTTCGTCATATTGCTTGAGTTTCATAATTTTGATTTCTTAACCATATCTTAGCTTTGTCTCAAATAGAATATGGGAACATGCATAGACGAATGGCATCTTCAAAAGTCCCATGGATCCTTACAGTCTCACAGAATTCCAAGAACTGATCAATATGGGTGTTTGGATATTCATGAGCTCCTCCTCCAAACTGGTTTTACATCACCATTTGTATTAGGGAAAATTGTAAAGAAATGTTCTATGCCTCAATGGTTGGTCGAATTATTCCAGGACATAGACTATGAGCATTAGGGGTTGTGTAGTCGCGAATTGGTTGTTCATCTTGTTCAACCATGATTTGTACACACACTCATTATTTTCTTGATCTTTCTCTTTGTTATCTTCTTCTTCTACAGAAAGTTCATTCTGGATCCACGTCAATGAATGCTTTTCCAAAGTAATTCGAACTATGCATAAACCAAAGCAGCAACCTGTAGAGGTACCAAGAAAAAGGAAAATGTGTAATAAAATAGAGTAAAGTGATGAATTAATTGAGAATCAAATAAATTTTGACACAGTCCCCTATAATAATGCCAAATAATACATGATTTCAGAAAGTTGCTTTTAATTCTATCAATTAATTATACCTTATTCAAATAGGGATTAAAACTGAATTGATAACAATAGAATAATTGATAGTAATAATTATGGAAATAGTAAAAGAATTGAGATTTAGTTTAGTAAAAGTGAATTTCTCTTTAATACGTGTCATCCTTTCTCGAGCTCTGACATGTGTACTCAATTGAAGTCACACATACTCTTGTGGTATGGTGGTTAGTCGAATTCTTTACCTGGATCTTTCTATCCAATTGTTTCGTAGCAACCAAAGGTGAATTCAAACCTCTGAGAATCCTAAGACTACTCTCGTGACTTAGGATTCTATTTTGAATAACTTAATGATCGGATAGTTGGATTCACCTCTCGAATAAAACTCACTCGAATAAAACTCACACGAATAAAACTCAGTTTAATTATTCAAATCATAACACTCAGTGAAATAGAAGTAGAAACAAATGTTTATTGAATGTAAAAGGGCATAGCCCTTATCTTAGAAACAAAGAGAATTAGTCACTCATGATGGGATGAGATTACAAAATTCTAATCAAGAGAATAGCAATGTTAAAACCTAAACAATGTAAAAATGTGTTCAATTTTTGAGGGAGAACTCTCATTTATCCTAGTTATAAGGGATTAGGCTAAGCCCAACGAAACAAATCTGAAAAGTAGGAATAGAATCAGGAAATCCACGACCATTTGTTTGGGACACGACCTGGTCATGGATCGTGGCCTCTTTGAGTGGTCTTCAACAACTGCATGACATACGACCGTGGGTGATGGGCACGGCCTAGGTACATGATCATGGCTGTGGGATTAGCGATGCGTGAATATGGGTGGTGGAACATGACTATGGGTTATGGGACATGGGGATGGGCCCAAGCACGACCTGAATATGTGTGGTGTCTTCGATTTAAGTTGCTTCTCTTCGATTCAATGGCACTTCTACTATGCTTGTTTCCCTGCTTTGAACTTCTTTTGGTCCTTCAACTGGTTTTCCCATTGTCTCAACACCTACTTCTATTTTCTTCCATCTAATCTTTACTCTTTTTGGCTTTATCTATTTATCCTGCACAACATAACCAAAAACAATCGCTCAATCCAAACACAGAGAAATAAAAGCTAAATATATTCCTATAGTCCTAACTGTGTCATTGAATGAAATTTAAATGCAATACAAATGTAATATAATTTCATACTCATCTGCGACAAAACGTCTTAAAGAAAGCGACTTGGTCATGACTCAGTGAGTAATAAATCTTTAGTTTACAACAAATTTGAGACGTTTCCTTCTGCAATGGCTTGTACAAATAATATTATTTGGTCAAATAACTTTGACCTTAACAAAATATTTCAGCTTGATGAGACAAATTTCAAACGTTCGTAACACAAGATGAAATTCTTTCTAACCATGAGAAAAGTTCCCATTTTCTGAATACTGATGTCCAGGTGGTGCTGGAAAAAGTTGAGAAAGATGAAAATAATTAGCTAGCTATAGAAATAGCTCTATGGAATGAAAATAATTACTTATGTAAGAATTTCATATTGAATGTGTTGTCTAATGATCGTTATGATTATTACAGTTCATATAAGTTTGTGAAATTAATTTGGTTTGCACTTAACAAGAAACATGATAATGAAGAAGCTGGAACTAAAATGTGTGTTGTTAGTCACTACAGCAAGTATCAAATGACTGGTGATAAGTCAGTAGAGCCTCAATATTATGAGATGCAAAAGAATGCTCATGAAATCATATATGAGTGTATGCTCCTGGATGAGAAATTTCAAGTGGCTGTCATTATTTACAAATTGCCTCTTGACTGGAAGGACTTCAAAAACCTTCTTAGACATAAGACCAAAGAATTCTCTTTAGAATCTCTGGTCACTTGTCTATGAATTGAGGAAGAGGCTCGTAGACAAGATCAAGGAGATGAATTGTTGACTGTCTCTAAACAAACACTAAAATAAATTCTCAGTGGGGTTCTGAAGCCTACTAGCAATAAGAACAAAGAACACCAACTGCAACAAGGTTCATAGTAAAGAAGTTTGATGGAACTGGTAACTTTAGATTATGATAAAGGAGGGTGAATAACAGGTTGGTTGAATAAGTTCTATCAAAGGCACTATGCGAGAATTAACTAGCTAAGTTGAAAGATAAGAAAACATAGAGGGACTATGGTGGGTCCACAATTATGTTGGATCTAGAACCCATATGTTTATGTATTGGGTTGAGTCCAAGGTGGAGATAGGGACCTAGATACTAAGTCGAACTTGATACAGATGTTAGAAATATCTCTCTTGATGTTGGAGAGACTGATCTTATTCAAGATAAGAAGTGAATTATCCTTATGGCATGTGCACGAAATCATGGTGAAGGATATCAATTGTTAGTGGATCCACAAAAATACAACATTATATGGATGAGAGCTTTGTAATGTGGTTTCGGTTTTAACAAACAAACAAAATCAATTTATGTACAAGGAGTTGTCCTTTACTATAATTACTCTCGAATCCTTTCTAGATTTAATTTTAGTATAGTATAGGGCTATGTCGATCCCACATGTAATTGGAATAGAAATATGTGTCTTACTTTAATTTTAAATCAATAACAGTGAATTTCAATCATGAGTTATTTTTGTGTGTTTTCTTCAACTTTAAGTAAAATAAAAGTAGAAATAAACTAACTATGTACAAATTCAAGAGAATAATAGTTATTGGAATAGAGAAGTAAATTATTTAACATTTCAATATCACCATGATTATATATGTAAGTTATGTATTTATGCTTGATTTTACCATACACCATTTCTTGATTTCCTCACAGTCCCTATACAAGGAAGTGATATTCGAACCTTGTTTTATAACTATCAATCCTTTGATTAGCCTTTGGAAGATGAGTTGTCATCATCATTTCAGCTTCATCCATACATTGATTATCCTTAAAAACAAGTTGCCTTATTTGGATGATATTGTGACAATGATCTAAGTCTCCCTATATCTTAGCTTCATTTGACGACACATCCATAAAAAGATTTCAAATCTCAAATCATATTTTAGATAATCATTCTAAAATAAGCATTAGGAACTTAGGATTGTATCAATAAAATAAAAGTGTATAATTGACACAGATAAAATCAGAGAAGATATATAGAGTTAAAGAATATTGTACCAATTCCAATCGAGAGGATTAGCTATCCAAGCATGGATGCTTTAGTCTCCAAGTGAAGATTCAAGAACAAGCTCTTCAATTTAAGTTTCCATACATTTATTCTCTCTGAATTCTAAGTGAAAGTATATACCTAAGAGACATGAAGATGAAATGTATATTGAAGTGGAATGATGTATGAACGAAGGAGGTGAAGGCCTCCTTTTATAGATTTATGTCTGGGGCGCCTAACCTTGTTTTGGGGTGCCCAGAGCCTCACTTTACCCTTCAAAGGGGGATTCCCCTTGTGATCCAACTGCCCAACCTAGTTTGCAGCTGCTCAAGCTAGGTGCTAGATGGCCTCGATGTTGCAAGTCTGACCTGATGTCCTATCTAGCCTAGTTCTAGCCCCTACTCTAATTAGCATGTGGTGCAGGGTGTCCACTTGGTGCATGTGGGGTGCCCAACTCTGTTTTCCCTAATGGGAGGGTTTCCTCCCGTGCCAAGCTTCTTGGTCACCATGCTCATAACTCATAATTCACGCTCAGCGTGGTTGATCCTTTTTGGGTCAATTCTTACTTTCTTGCACTTTTTGCTTGGTTCTTTGGCTCAATTTCATATTTGATCAATTTCTCTTATTTTTCTTCCACCTATAATTCAAATAACTCGGAAAAGGTGTATTAAATAATTATTTATTTATGTACAATTTATTTAAAAAGTGTGTAATAAGTTAGGTTTTTAATATAAATCATCAAGATAAGTGTCTTTAAATGTATTAGAATTTAAGGTCATTTTGACACTTATAACACATGCATTGGTAGAGATGCATGGTGTGACATTGGAATTAGATTAAATGCAAGAGTATGACATGAACATTAGTTGGTATTGATGCAAGGTGTGTATTATGGGTATACTTTTTACAGTTGAGTAGGATAGTTCTTTTGAACTATGATTGTCGAAGTAGACAATGGTGGTAGAAGTTGAGGCTTATACTCTTTATAGTTGAGTATGATAGTTCTTGGGAACATCGAAGTAGACAATGATGGTAAAAGTTAAGGCTTTCCAATGAAGTTCCAAGGTTTATCTTGAGTGAGTATTGAATATGGCAGTTGCTGGTGAAATTTGGTGTAGTGGGTCCATAATATCGAAAGACGTTCTAGCAATGGAAAGTTATTCAATGTGTTATCCTAAACAGTGGTACGAGAATATGCACTACAATTTTGGAGAGATGGGCTCTCGACAACATTGTCAAAGATGGAACATGGTCTTATGTACATGAGTTGTTAAAGAGAATTAAGTAGTGAGTAAGGTGGAGTAGAATATTTGCTAAGGAGGATATTCTTGTATAGATTTCCTAAGGAGTGGTATATTAATCTATTTCCATCAAGATGGAGATTGTTGAGGGTGCTTGAAATATAGTGATGTCTCACATTGCCAAGTATTTGAATAAGGGAGAGAAACCACTATTATATATTGGACTCAAGCCTATTGTTAGTACTTGCACTACACCAATTATAAGCATCAATTAGGAGCACCCCACATGCATTTGGGCATATGGGTGTGCTAAAGCTTGCAATCTTTATTCTCTAATAATATCTTGGTAACCGCTTATTGCTATCGAGGATGTAAACACAAATTTGTCTAACCATGTTAACAAATTCTCTTGTTTTTTCTTTTCTTCTTATTCTCTTGCACTTTATTTGATTATTTGTGGTCAATACTATACAAAGATCATTTCTGCTGCATAATGATCACTTCGCACAAACACATTCAACACTCCTTGTGATTTTTGTAGGCATTTGTTTGGCCTCGGTGTTTATTTTTTAAAATATATATAAGAACTAAAGGATGTATATATAATATATATGTAAAATAGATATAACACTATATTTATTGTATACTAAGTAAACACATTTTTATTATTATAAATATATATATATATAGTGATAAGGATAGTTGATTTTTCTTGTTTTACTTACATATAATGATATTATTAACTCATACCAAGATCCCTAACGCATAACAGAATTACTGGCGTATAGTAGGATTCCTAACACAAAGTGATATTCTTGGTGCATAGCATAAGCTTTCAAAGCACCAAAAACAACATATCAAATTAAAACCTAAAACCCTAAATCCTTAAACAATTTACTAAAAAAAAACAATCTAAAAAAATTAAACTTTAGAAGTTAGTTTGGGTCAGTTGAATTCCCAACATGGTAAAAATAAGAAAAGAAACCATGTTAAGAAGTTGATTTGGGCAAACCGATCTTAAGTGTAACAAAAATTATGAAATAATATTAAATAGTTATTTTGGCTAGAAACGACTTAAGGTGAATTCTAAAAATTAAAAAGTCAATATGAGTGAAACTAATTTCCGATGCGACAAGAAATATTATATTGAAATAGAATTATTTAAATATTTATCCTCTAGTCCAATTATAAGAAAAGAAGAAGAAATCGTCTAAAATATAATAAGTTTAACTCCGTTATATATATTTCCAACATTACTTTTAATGTTGAAACAATTTGCCATGTACCTCATGCTAATAATAACTGAATTAATTATATATTTCTTCATAAATTAAAAAAAAACTGACTGAATTTAATTAATTTTCCTAATATATGTGAGATTAGTTAAATTTGATAATCAATGATAGAAAAAGTATATGAGATTGTTGACATTTAATTATGACTAAACTTATCTCCAATACTAAACTTTATAGTACTAGAATATGAGTTAAATGAAAATTCTGTATTTTTATTTAAAATCTTGAAGGTAAAAAATAATTTAAAATCTTGGCCGTTAAAAATAATACAGATTACATAGTCATATATCTCCGTATTCATTTACAACTCAACTCTCCAAGATAAAATCTGATTTCATTTAATTGAGAAGGAAGCGATGTGGCATCTGAATTGCAGTAACTTGTGCGCCAAAGACCTTTCTCACCACACTCTGCCTCGTGCAACAAGCGCGACAAGTATCATCTCCTTCCAACTTCCAACTTCCAACTTCCAAGGCACGATCAATTGGTCTGCATGCATTTACTTTTGTGCATTCAACTGACTCAAATATTGTTTCATATCGGAGAAAAATATGCATGACAAATCAAGCACTAGTAGTATTTTCTTTTTCAAGGGACATCAATGACAAGATGTAAAGGAAGGATTTTATCCTAAACGATATATATCTTTCAGATATGTCATTTTTTACTAGCTATTAAACAAAAGTGATAGTAATTCATATATTGTAGTTTAAACTATTTCAAATATATTATAAAAGTAACAAATATAGATAGACGTGAAATAAATATTATCAAAATACTCTTTTAACTCTCAATAAATACATTAGTAATAAGAAAAAATTAAAAGAGGCGTGTAAGAGAAAATTTTAGTTTAATAAAGAAATATAATTGCTAGTGCTAAATATGCATGTCACCCAAGCCTTCCCACTGTCAATCACACAGGTTAATGATTTTAATAAAATTAATTTTTATTGAGACATGATATATGTATAATTCTTCTAGAATTATATATATATATATATA
>NW_017722300.1:0-58160 GCF_001865875.1 Lupinus angustifolius | reverse complement strand
TATATATATTTTTTATAGTAACATATTTTTATTAGCCATTGACATATATTATACTAGAAAATCATTCTTTAAGAGAAATATTAATCAGAATTCACATTTAACAACGGTCATTCAATAACGCTTAATAGTACAACACTATTAAATATAAGGCAGAAGATAATCAACAATGCTCTTTGAAGCAGGCGCTGTTAAATATAATAAGCGGATAAACATTAACAACGCTTTCCACAACGAGCACTGTTGAATGTTTGCCTCAAAGATTCAACAACGCTCCTTTAAGAAAGCGTTGTTGATTTGTATTGATTCAACAACGCCCTTTATAGTGAGCGCTGTTGAAATTCGTGCCTTTTCAAGATTTGACTTACTTTTTAAAGAAAAAATAAATGAATATTAACATATATTTCTATACATAAAATGCCTAATTTATTTATTCAAAAAATAATAATTAACATCGCTCACTACAACAAGCGCTATTGAATGTTTTACCACCTAGTACATTTAACAACACTTGATTAAAAGAGTGTTGTTAAATATAGTAGGAGTAAAAATTTCAATGGCGATTGTTGTACTGAGCATTGTTGAATGTCAAGACCAAACACATTCAATAACACTCACTTGAATTAGCACTATTGAATGTGAATTATCAACAACGCTCTTTAGAACGAGCGTTGTTGAATGCTACTTGATATTTAAATCTTAAAACCTAATTCACTCCCCTCTACACTCTCAAACTTATTCAAGTAGAAATCCTCATACATTCAGAAAACCTTATACACTCACATAACTCTCATTCATTCAAAAAACTTCAACAATGGATTCTCACACTAGTGATGATGCTACCCCTGAAAGTCACAAACATATTTCACGTGGAATGACTTCCATGAAGAAGGTTATGGTGGATCCCACAGGGCTCTGTCACTCACCTAGAGGGGGTGAATAGGTGACACGATACACGATTACCGTTACTCAATAAACAAACATCAAACACAAAATTATACATTCTTTAATCATTTAAACACATCTATGATTGATTACATCGTTCTGCTGTTAATCGATTAACTAAACACCTTAATCGATTATTTAGTTATTGTTCAATGAAAACAATTTTCTTTCGATCTCCAAGATTACCAAGATTCAACTAAACTTATATGCACTTATTATAGACAATTATGATCAGTAAATGCACAATACAGAACATGCAATTAACACATAATTATATGCATGTCAAGTTAATTAAATCAAGTAATCCGGAAATGTAAAAGATAAGGGAAAAGAAGAATGAGACACAAATTTTATCCTAGTTCGTTTGCGGGTCCACTAGAAAACTACATCTAGGCCTCCCCTTCTAATCTTAGGAGATTTTTCTTCAGTGTGGAATCTTTAATGTACTTTTACAAACAAGCTTCCAATATAAGAACCAAGACGCTACTTTCTTGATCTCTATGAACTTGACAGCCTCGATTTGGCCACTCTTTCACCTACTAAGATCTCTTATCTTTTCACGATTAGGCCCTAGCCAGGTATCACTCAATACCAAGACCTCTTGCTTCTCGTGAAGACACACCTAACAACAGCTAGGAGTTTTCCCAAACTTATTCTCTATCAGTAGCGATAACAATTACACCAAGAGAATATGGTGTTGCCTTGTCTAACAATTCTTTCAAGTTATGTATGCACCTCAATGTGCAGATTTAACCACTCTTCTTAGAATCTAAGAATCCTTATAAAAGATCTCACAATTACAGAACAGAACTGAGATGCAAGGTCTCTTTTTAACAAAATATTTGACAATTAAGCTCAGCGAGTATCTTATAAAGATTACCCTTTTCTTTTTATCAAAAGAACACTTTGAAAATCTCTCTAAAGATATGAAAGTTAGAGCTTAAGATTTTCTGAACAAAATGTTTAATCTGTTTATTTCAAATATGTGTTCTAACTCTATGAATTTATGTTCACCTCAATTTTGAAGCAATATGAAAAATGTGGGTTAATATATCATTTTGTTTTAAACTGCAGTTAATCGATTATACTTTAAACTTAATCAATTAATAGGTTCTTGAAAATACCAGAAAACAGAAATAGTAACAACCCTTAATCAATTAAACCCTTACTTAATCGATTAACGGTTTCCCAAGAAATCAATGCTTAATCCATCAAAATATCTTTTAAATTGATTAATGGTTTTCTAAAAAGACATTTCAATGATGAATGAACCTCCTACATGATAAGCCTCATTTTAGTTATGATTGATTTTAGCTTGTGAGAGTTTCATTGGGGTTCATCCTAGCCTAGACTCTTACTATGAAAACATCTTAAGACCTAATAAAGATATAAAATATTTAGCCTCTAGATCTTCTTCTGAATGCTTTGCTTTATATGAACTTGAGTCTTGACTTTATTTGATACTTGTTGTTTATGGATTTGCTCATCCCTTCAAGCTTGTCCTTGATCATTAATCATGTTGGCGATCCTTGTCAATATTTAACTTTGTCTTCCTTTGTCTTTATCAACCTTTTGTCTTCATCAAAATATATGTGATGCATGCTTGCATACATACTCTTGCTCATTCATGCATGCTTGTATCTTCAGGTTATTCATACTAGAAGGAAGATTATCAAGTTACCGGTTGAATGGAACATAAAGGGCCAACCATCAAACACGAAGGAATGCAAAAATTCGGTAAGATACATTGGTCTTACCATTAGATAGAATGTGTCAATAACATTCGCCTCTTAGATAGATAAGTTTTTTATTCTCGTGAAGGAGCACATTTGGAAGGATATAACAATAAGTTGTTATTTACACAGTGTTTATGTGTTTTCATGCACTATACATATGTGTTTTCATATAATAAATTTTTGTGTTTCCATGGAATGTATTTACATGTTGTATTTATGTATTTTCAGTAAACTTTTGAA
This sequence comes from Lupinus angustifolius, assembly GCF_001865875.1. NCBI lineage: Eukaryota > Viridiplantae > Streptophyta > Magnoliopsida > Fabales > Fabaceae > Lupinus > Lupinus angustifolius. Next base: position 55,242 of record NW_017722300.1, on the reverse strand, counting down.
GTTGGCAAGGAACACAAGGATTACATCCTTAAATCTGCCGGTAAGATTCTCCGACAGTTCAGAGCCGATGTAAAAAAGTATGTCAAATATGTTGATGGAAAAGTCAACCTCAAACCTCCAACCAAATATGCGAATCTCATTTCTGAGGATTAGTTGAAGACTTTTGCCACTAGACACACACAATACAAGTTTTTCATAGTAAAGTCATCTTCCTTGTATTGACTGTATACTTATGCTTTTGTATTTATGATTGCATGTATTGATATTAATGTTTTTTTGCAAAAAGTAAGTGATGAAAACTGCAAGAGGGCGTTTAATCCTTTGTATCCATATCGAGCTTCTCGAGCAAGGTATAGAGGAATCAAGGAAAAAATTGTAAGTATGGTTAATTGGTAAGTATGTTATTCGTTATGTTTTGTATCCATATCTAATTACATTATTGATTATATTTTGGCATCTAGAACAAAATGATATACCTTCAAATATATCGGCAGTGGACCTCAATGTTCTATGGGTGGATGTCCATAAGAACAAGAACGATATCATCTATAATGACAAAAATTCAAGAAGTGGCAAATCGTGTCGTAAGTGTTTATCATTTAAACTTGATTTTCATACTTTATTTATCATTCTTATTAATTAACATTATGTTTTTTATTGATGTGTTAGGTTGCCTTAAAAGAAAAGGAAGGAGGGCTACAGACCCCAGATAATTACGAGGTGCTTGATAAAGCACTAGGACCACCTGAGTACTCTGACCATATTCGGGGTACAATATTTGGGGTAAGCAAGCATGGTATTTAGCCCATCAAAAGCGTGCAACAAAAGCCGACTTCGTTGGGATGTAGAACTAGTTGGATACCATCATGCAACGGTTCAATGAATTTGAAAGATCAATTAAAAATAAGGAACTTGAGGGGCATAAGCAAGGCGATTGTTCAAGCATCAATGAGAGTTGCACATAAGCTACTCACAATATTCCTGAGGTAATTTAATTGACATGTTTTCATTTATTTTCCCTTTAATTTAATTATAGTCATAAATTTTTATGTTTTAACTAACATTTAGGGAATTAATACTTGTCATTATATATGGCTATCCCAAGTAACCGATTAGTGTGTATTGGTAAAGTGCACAACTTACCAAATGTTATGCTTTATAATGCACCTATCTTCCTAGTCATGTGAAGATCGGGATTGATGTTGGAGCGGATATTGATGCAGTGTTGTGAACTCCTCTTGATGAGGATACCTATACAGTGAGTGGGGCTATAGGCACTTATGTGACTTTGCCATTAAACCTTGTGGTTGTAGATCTTCCTATGGTATGATTTTCAATACATTAAGTTATACTCTTAATATTGAAAATTTCAGGTACATGAACATTCTAGAGCCAAAGAAACGAAGTTAGATGGCCGATTGATATCCCCTCCTATAGGATTTGATGAGTGTGAAATTATACTATATTTGTGTTGCATTTAACTTGTATTTTAGGACATAATTAGGACTTTACGATTGTTTTTAGCTTTCATTTCTCTTTGTCCGGGTTGAGCGAGTCTTTTTGGCTATCTTGTGCAGTTTGGATGGATTGAAGCCAAAAAGAGTATATATTTGATGCAAGAAGATGGAATTTGGTGTTGAGGTTATACGAAGAGCAATTGAATGCCAAAAGAAGTCGCCTTGGAGCCTAGATCGAAGAGAAACAAGTTGAAGTAAAGGTGCCACATACACCCACAATCTTAGATGTTATATTTTATTCCTCTTTTTAGATTTGTTTTGATGGGTTTAGCCCAATATTTTGTAATTAAGATAAATGAGGGTTCTCCCTCAAGGATTGATGACACTTTGACATTATAATTCTCTAACTGAGAATTTGGAATTCTCTTCTCCATTACGAGTGAGTAATTCCATTTGTTTCTAGGATTGAGGCTATTTCCTTTTACATTCAATAAACATTTGTTCTTACTTCTATTTCATTGAGTGTTGTGATTTGAATCATTAAACTGGATTTTATTCGTGTGAGTTGTCTAACCAACAAATTACATCTCTTAGATACATTGGGGAAGGACCAAGATGTGAAACCAACTATCTGAACATTCAGTTATTCAAACTAGAATCCTAATTCACGAGTAGTATTAGGATTCTCGGGGATTTTGGAATTCATATTGGATTTCTACGATGCGATTGGATAGAAAGATCCAGGTAAAAGATTCGATTGATAATCGTACCACGAGAGTAGGTGCGACTTCAATTGAGTACATGTGTTGGAACTCGAGAGAGGATGACATATATCAAATCGAAATTCACCTTACAACTTAAAGTTCATGAAAAATGAGCAAAACAAGGATTTGTGAGTGTAAAGGCGGTAACCCTTATCCTGAGAACTCTTCCTAAATTAGATTTCAATCATTTTTAATATTTTCATAATTATTCTTGTCAATTGTTCAATTTTCTAAATTCAATTTTATTTCTTATTTGAGTTAAATATAAATTAATTGTTATAATTAAAATAATTTTTTGGTCCTCGTGGGATCAATATTTTATTACTTGACGATATAATTGTGCACTTGCAATTTGCCCTATCAAAGAACATGGTCATGTAAAGAAAAAAGCCAAAGTGGTGAAGTCTAAGCATAACAAAAAATTTAGTAAGCCACGGTCTAAGTCTAAAGGATCTTCGGGGGATGAAGCATCCAAGAAGATCACCTTTTGTACTCATCTGATGAACCGTGTACAAGACACGACATGTAGCTGATATGCTCATTAAACATCAAGACACGACATATTTATTCCTTGCACCTTTTAATATCGGGAGAGCATTCTTTTATAAACATAATTTAACTGTAATTAATATCTTTATGCTTAACATTCCTAACCGTATGTAATTTAATTTATATATTTTGTTAGACAACATTGACTGTTGATTGGCATTAATCAAACTGAAGAACAAATATATTATTTGGGTTCTTTGAAATATAGCGTTCCGAGCAAGTACTCTACTATGAAGGAAATCCTCACTATGTTAATATATATTATGTTTACTAATGAAGTACACTTTCACTTTCACTTTTGGTTTACTAATTAAGTACATATTTTGTTGTATAGGAGGCTGCAAATTTACATATTCAAAGTTCATTCTAAATCTACATCAAACAACATGAGATGGACTCATGTAAAGGTATTGGAACATATGTTAAACAAATATATGTGTAGTATTCATATTTCAAGTAAAGGTACTCATTTTTTTATTTAATTTTGATTGTAGACACTTTACCAAAACAATGATAATGGTTGCAGCTATTATGTGATGTACTTCATGAAGGAGATCATTCAACATTGTCTAATATGATATAAAGGAATATACAAATGACAAATTATCCAGATTAGGGAGGATTGGTCAAGTTTTGTACATGCTAATGTTATTAGTAACTAGTTTAGGATTTTCAATGTATAGATTATACCTTAAAGAATTAGATTGTAAGCTTAGGGAATACATTGTATATATTAGGGAATACTATGTACTATTTTGGTTTAACCAATCAATCAAAACAATACATTTTTTGTGAATGTATTGTGTCCATACATTACTGTTCTGTTTTGAATATAATTGTTAAATGCGATTTATGTTTTGTTATGTTTTGTTGAATACCATTTTCTGTTCAATGTGTTGTGTTTATAGATTGTGTTTTAGTGTTGTGTTGTATTTTAGTGTTAGATGTGTCTGTTAACTGTGTTAGAAATAGGAACTATGACAATCAACGACGTTTCTTTAAATGAATGTTGTTGATTGTATACAACTTGCATATACAACAACGCTTCTTTAAAGGGGTACTGTTGAATCTTTGCATATAGTACATTCAACAATGCTCCTTTAAAGGGACGTTGTTGAATATCAAATAGTCAACAATGCTTCTTTAAACGAGCGATGTTGAATGTCATAATTTTATATTGAAATGCAACACAGTTTCAATAGTAATGGTTTGAATAAGTGTTGTTGAATATCTGAATTCCAAGCTACTAATAAATTTAAGAATTTTAGTTAATTAATTATCATTATTTTAATTAATTATCATTATATGAATGTCATTTAAAACAATTAATAATATAAATTTCACTAAATTAGCGTTCCATTTGAGTTAGTAATTAATTAATTAATTAATTTCCTCGATTAATTAAATGTTTTGTATTCCGTAATAAATTATTCAATGAATTAACAACACTCCATTAAAGGGCATGGCTAAATATTTGCATATAGTACATTCAATTGTGCTCCTTTAAAGGGGCACTGTTGAATGTCAAATATTCAACAATGCTTCTTTGAACGAGTGTTATTGAATGTAAACAATTTATATATTTTATTATTCTGAGTGAGTAATAAAATATTCGGATTTTAAAAATTCAACCATTTCCCTTTGATTAAGTGTTGTTGAATGTATGAAATTTAACAATGCTTCATGTAGCAAGCGTTGTTGTATGTCATAGATAGATAGATTCAACAACGCTCTCTTTAAGGAGCATTGTTGAATCTTTGATTCTCATTATTCTCAAGTCTAATCAGACCCTAGAAAACTTAAAAATTTCCTACGTTCACACACATTCAACAATCCCAAGTTCACTGGCTCAACACCCAACTCATTTACTCTCATTCAACCTCAAAATCATTCAACACCGAAAATCATATTCAACATAAAAATCATTCACTCATTCAACCTCAAAACCATTCAACATGAAATTCAAAACTCATTCACTCATTCAACCTCAAAATCATTCACTTATTCAACACTGAAAGTTCACTCATTCAAAATTAAATTGAAATTGAGTTTTCCTTATAAATATTTGATTTTTTTTAATTACATGAATTGAAAGTGAGTTTATTCATTTAGCTTGTATTGAGTTAGAGTTTTCCTTTCACCTTATTACATGAGTTAGGGTTTTCTCTCATAATGTATTTGCTCTTCTTCGTGAGCTTAACTTCAAGCTTTTTAGGGCTTTATAAATTTTTTTAATTACATGAATTGAAAGTGAGTTTATTTATTTAGCTTGTATTGAGTTAGGGTTTTCCTTTCATATTATTGCATGAGTTAGGGTTTCCTCTCATAATGTATTTGCTCTGTTTGGTGAGCTTAACTCCTAACTTTTTAGGGATTTATGCCCACTATATTTTTTTGTCAATTTCTTTCTAGAAATTGGATGAAGATACATTTTTTCCAGAAATTATTGATTGGAAATGGATGAGTGTCAATCAATTGATGAAGGAGTATGAAGATGGAGTGATTTCATTTATTAGATTTTCAATTGAGATTGCTCAAAACCTAATAAAACTGTATGTCCTAGTTTAAGATGTGTTACTCCATCTGATTTATTCCAAACGAGTTAAAAGTTCACTAAGTGTGTCACGGTATTGATAAGAGTTACAAATGTTGGACAAGACATGGTGAGAAAAGAGATGTTAAGGATTATGTTGAGATGCATATGAAAGAAATCAACACAAATTCGTATGAAGGTGATTGTTTTGACGAAATAGAAAATGTTGTCGAAGATGATCTTCAGAATTGCCCTAGGACATTTCAGCAGTTGATAAGTGATGCTGAGAAACCATTATATGATTGTTGTACTAAATTCAAGAGACTGACGGTGATGTCAAGATTGTATAAGTTGAAATTTGTTAATGGATGGAGTGATAAGAGTTTCACAGACCTACTTGAACTTTTGAATGAAACGTTGTCGGAGGATAATGTGTTACCTTATCGAACCTATGATGCTAAAAAAATGTTATGATCCATTGGCATGTACTAAAATAAGATACATGTTTGTGAAAATGATTGCATCTTATTTTTTAATGAGCATGTTTCGTTAAAGATTTGTCATAAATGTAATGCATCGCGATATAAGAAGGAAGACTCAATTCCCAAAAAAATTTATGGTATTTTCCATCATATCAAGATTTAAGCGCATGTTCAGCAATGAAAAATATGCAAAGAATTTGACATGACATGTTGATGAAATGATTAAAGATGGCAAGCTTTGGCATGCTTCAAATTCTCCTCAATGCATAAAAATTGATCATGACTATCCTAGTTTTGGTCAAGAATCAAGAAATCTACGCCTTGCATTATCAACTGATAGAGTTAACTTACATAATGTTCAAAGTAGCTCTCAAAGTACGTGGCTAGTGATGTTGGTAATATATAATCTACCTTATTCTCTATGCATGAAGCATAAATATGTGATGTTATCTATGTTAATTTTTGGACCTAAACAACCAGGAAATGACATAGACATATACTTGGCCCCATTAATTGAAGACTTGAAGCAAATGTGGAAGACATGTATAGATGTATATCATGTGAAAAGGGAAGAAAGGTTCAACTTGAAGGCTTTGTTGTTCGGCACAATTAGTGATTTTCCTGCATATGGTAATCTGTTAGGATATAGTACAAAATGGCATTTTGCATGTCTTGTATATGAAGAAAAAACTCATTCCATGAGGTGGGAACACTGTAAGAATAATGCCTTCCTTGACTATTGTATATTTTTCCATTCAGATCATCACTATTGATGATGGTGAAAAGCATTCGATGGGAACAATGAAGAAGGCTATGCTACATTGTCGTTGACGGGTGACAATTATTTCAAAAGCTAAAGGGTTTGAATAATAACTTTGGTAAACCTTTTGAAAAAGAAATTGTCATAAATGGGTGGAAGAAAAGGTCAATCTTCTTAGAATTGCCATATTGGAGAAGCTCATTATATGTAAGACATTTCCTCGATGTTATGCATATTGACAAAATGTTTTTCAAAGTCTCCTTAGTACCTTACTGAATATTCCTGGTAAGAAAAAAAATGGTTTGAATGCAAGATTAAACTTGGTTAGTATGAGAATAAGAAAGGAATTGGCACCAAAAATGAAGAGAAAACGTACATATCTACCTCTAGCAGTTTATAATTTGTCGAGGAAAGAGAAAATAGAATTTTTTTAAATTTCTTCATGGTGTTAAAGTTCTAGAGGGATACTCTTCCAACATTCAGAATCTCATATCAATGAAAGACCTCAAGTTAATTGGTCTTAAGTCTCATGATTTTCATTTACTCATGGAGCATTTCTTGCCTATTGGCATACGGTCTATTATACCTAAAAATGTTTGAGGAACCGTAATTAAGTTAGCTATTATAGGGGCACTCTAATGCATGACATTATGGCCTGGCTCCTATGCCTGCCTAACCGATCTTATGAGACCAACCCAAATGGGGCGCCCATGTGGATCATGCGGAAGGATATGACCACTATGACCAGGATGTGGAGTTCCTTCATCCTCAGCAACATCTATCTGATCACACACACCTCCGACCTCACCATGACAAGTGCTTACTTAGTCTATTGCATCATGAACAAGATGCAAGTGGATGTGTATATAATCCTCTCCAATGAGCTCTACAAGTTTTTCATCAGCGCAACATACAAGATGGGGGGAGCCACCAAGCCACTAGTCTTCTTGAGATTGATTACTATATTGTGCTAGATGGTAGGGGTCAATGTCTCAGTTCCACCATTGAAGACCCTAAAGCCAACCCCACAGGCCTCCTACCTTTAAAAATACTCCATCAACGAGGATGAGGGCACACAGATCCCAGCCTTGAGACCCCAACACTTCTATGCCACCATCACTAAGATAGACATGCAACATGTCATGCACCAACAAGTAGCCCAACATTATCGACAACAGATGATGTGTGAAATTATGGACCAATTCGTCACTACTCTAAACTTGCAGGCATCATCCTCGATTGGAGAATTTACTTGGGTGGCCATTGTTGCATTTTCTAAGCATGTAGCTTGGCCTGGGGACAAGCCAATTTACCCAGCGGGGATGGATTTCACGAGTCGTGCACACAATGAGGATGGGGAAGATGTTGATGATGTGGATGACATCTTAGGATAGTACCTCGACTACTAGGTGGATATTAATCAATGTGAATCATTATCATCTTCTATATTTTCTACTTTATTTTAGTTTTACTATATCTTTTGTGTTGCTTTATATATTATTTGTTTTTCTGTTTGTGTAAAATTAGAGGTATGAATGAATTGTGTTTAATTGTTCAAAATTGTGTCTTGTTATCTTTTGAGTCATCCAACATGTTAGTTTTGTTTCTGTTTTATCAACTAGCATAATTTGATGTAAAAGGGAATAAGATTTTAAGTTGTACATTTATATATCATCTGTGGTTAAACATGTTAGTTTGTGTATTCCTATATTGTGTGTAACTATTGTGTGAGTAATATTCCATGAAGTTGTTTGATAATAAGAAATGCATGAAATGTGAGCATGATTGGAATTGACTGATACACTGATCAATGTGAAGAAGATCGTTGCCCCTGACCTTGGCAAGGTTCTGATGAAGACACCAACATCACCAAAAAGAAGAAAACGAAGAATACTTATGAAGACAAAGAAGATTAAAGCTTCAAGAAAATTAGATTAAGTCTCTATAGGTACTTCTATCCTAAAACTCTTAAATATACAAAGTAGTAATGCTCAAACTATTTTTAAAAGAAAGTTAAAACACTTTAAAAATACTTAAAACAATTTTCAAAAATGGTGTGTAACGGGTTACTTCATCTAAGTAACAGGTTACATGAGTGAGAATCAGTTATCCAACTTAAAACTGATCAGAGTAATCTATTACTGTATTTGAGTAATAGATTACCAGTGTTATTAAAGTTGAGTAACATGTTACTCAAATTGCTATAATCCATTAGTGTAACTGAATTTTAAATTTACTGTTGGACATAACATTTGGGTAATCGATTACTCAATGGTGTAATCGATTACTGAGAGCTGTTACATCAGTTTTTCAGATTTGAAACTCAAGAGTTTTCATCCCAAACGAAATGCCTTCATTCCAAACAATTTCTACTCTTTCATAAAGACACAATGGCTTATTGGAAAGTCTATTTAAAGGCATTAGAACTCACAATGAAAACAACTCTTTGAACAACTCTTTTACACTTTTCTCACAACTTTCCTGCACATTTCTGAAATAGTTTTCTGAACTTCTAGCAACTTGAACTCAAACTTTCAAAGCTATTTTTCTGAGTTGCTTGAAGTAAAGTGTTTCAAAGTTTTGTAAACTTAAAAGAGCATTATTTACTAAGTATACAAAAGAGTTTATTGGATTGTAAGTGTTATTATATTTCATACGTGTCAAGGTAATCCAAGCCATCATTGAAATTCTTCATTCATTGTAATAACTTTCTTTCACGAGGTGTGAATAGAAATGGGATAGAGTTACTTGGAAAGGTGTTTTCCAAGGTGATAAGTATTAGTGAGTGTGTAATAGAGATCTCGGGGTGAGATATTGTAATTATAACTCATAATATTTAGTGGAAAATCTCTTGTGCTACAAGAGTACTGGACGTAGCCTTCGGTGGACAAGAAGGTGAACCAGTATAAAATACTTGTGTACTCTCCTTTCCCTTTCCTCTTTACTTTATACTTGTTTATTTTACGCAATATTATCCGCTGCACATTAACTCTTACATTTTGCAGAAAAAGTTACTACAATTATAAGTCAACTAATTCACTCCCCATCTTAGTTGCAATCCTGTTCTTACAATCAAATCATGTTAGCTTGCACTTTGAGCACTGTCAAATTTCTTTAGTCTCTAATTGTCTTGGTAAATGTGATGTAGGGAAATGATTAAGACATTTATTTCTTAAAAATAAACCACTAGCCAAAAAGCTTATCAACGTTGCATTATCCCTTACTAGCCCCTTTGAGCCTTATATATGTCGTTTTTTATAACCCTTAGTCCATAAATAGAAAATAATGACCTTCTCTTAATTCTAGTAGGATAAGAGAGTTTGGTTATGTGTTGTGGTTATAGTCAAGTTGGTGAGAATGAATAGTATGTGAAAAAGTGGATACAAAACTGTTGTTTAAAAATGTGTTGCAAACCATCAATTCATCTCATTCATGAGAAAACAAAACCTCATAAAAATAGGAAAACAAAAGATGAATGATGGCATGTTAGTAAAGTAAAAGGGGTATAAAGTTGTGTGTTATTGCAAAAGAGTTGATTGTGATACACTTGAGCACTATGAAAATAAGTGAGTGTGTCAAACTGCTCTATTAGCCTACTAAGACCTTTATATCTAGAAAAGCTATGTTCATTGTAGCCCAACCACATTACAACCATGAGAAAGACCTTAATGATCCTTGATAAGCATTTACCATTGATTTTATATGAGACAAGTACCAATTTTGTTTTCATGCTAAGTTAGTGCAATGATTGAGAGAAACATATTCCACCTAAATTTGATGAGTAATATGTGAGCTCTGCCTTTCTTAATCAACTTTCAGTGAATTACATGTTAAAAATATTTCACTAACACATACCTAATTGATTTCATAGATTAGTATTGGGTACCATACACTCTTGGAATTATTCATTCTTGGATTTTGTTTTTATGAGTGTTGGGTGATGAAATTTGATATTACTTTAGCAATGTTGACAATATTGGGAAAACTCTATAGACTCTGAAAATTTGCATGCACATTTTGAATTCTAGCTTGAATTTTGTTTGGGGACAAACAAATTTCTAAGTTCGGGAGAGTTGTTAGGTGTGAAAATTATATTGTTTAATAAGGATAATTGAACATTTTTTCTCTAAAAGTTAAATAAATGTCATTCATACTATGCATTAAGATAAATTATTGCACAAATGTTATTACATGAATTTCTATGTCAAACGCAGGTAGCCCAACTTCAAGCTTGTGCCAAACGCATCAAGGTACTTGTACCTAGTTTAGGAGGTGCGCCTTGTGCACCACGGCTAGCTGAAAATTCAAGTCTCTACTAGGCAAAGAGGTCCGCCCGGAGAAATCCTTGAGTTGGGTGAATCGTGCAAAAATCATACTTAGGGGGATCGAAATAGACATTTTAGGTAGCAATTCAGGTAGATATACTATATACCCAATTTCTCTTAATTTCTAGGGTAGTTTAGCTTGAAACGAGATGTAAAAGCAAAGGGAAAAGGTAAATTTATTTTGCTCCCATGAGTTATATTTCTCTCTTCTTATCTTTATTTCTAGTTATCATGAAAATATATAGCTAAATTTATCCATTGTTGGGATTGGATTAAATACTCACTTGATATATAATATTTTGATTCATATATAAATTATTTGATTATATTTTGATTTTTATGAGTTATCTATTATGCTTAATTTGTACTTAGAGATTAACACCCTTATTTTATGAAATTGGATTGATGAATGCATGAAGAATTTTTGGTTCTAGATTCTGAACTTAGGAGCTCATAATATTGTTTTAATTTCTAGATGTAGATTTGTACTAATTGGTCACACTTGTGTATGTGTTGATATGGTTGCTAGACATAGAGTTATATGAACACTAAAATACTCTCAAATTTGTTAACATAGTTGATATAGATAGAGGTATGTTAACGGTTCATAGTTTTTCATTTTATTAATATAGTTGCTAGATATAGAGATATATTAATAAGCTATTAATATGACCAAAACATTGACGATTAATATATTTGAGGTGTTGCATTAAAACTCAATTTCACAAGCATAGTTGCTAGACATAGAGATATACTTTGTGGACCATAATTCTTCATCTTATGGGTAGAGTTGTTAGACCTAGAGTTTTATTTCATGAACTACTAAATTGACTTAGACATTATCTTTTAGTATCACTGAGATTTTATTATTGTGAAAGAATCATAGCTAAATGAATGAGTGTTGTTGAATCAAGTGTGTATGAATACTGAGTAGTAAAGTTTAACCTAAACTTTTTTATTTCAATTGTTTAATTAAATCAAATTTTAGTTTAATAGTATTATCAATTAAACCAACCATCCCAATTTGAAACCAAGTTACAATAACAATTTTTGATTGGAAGACTAATATGAAGAGTATCCTTACGAATTCAACAATCATCTATATTTGTTTGCGACAATCCAATTTAGTAATTATATTGACCACTTTACCGATTAACATAACTGCAAATAACTTTCTGTTGAAGATACTTCTGATGAATGTGGTCTCATGTTTACATTTTCATGTTATTTTTCCTGTTTAGTTGTGTGCATCGTCATGCCTATAAATCCATGTTTTTAATTAAACAAGTTAGGTGAATGCCAATAAAAGTTATATTAATTTTAATTTAAATCAATAAAATATATATAATTTATTACATAGGATTAGAGAGGATTTAATATAGTTTGACTCTTGATATTTATTACAAAAGGTGAATGTTAAATTATGACAACTAACTATTTATCCTTTATTAATAGTATACAAATAAATTATTATTATAACTTATGCATATATTTTTTGTATTATCAAATTATTATTTTATTGAACTAATTACTTTTTGATTTAATATATATACACTGACAGTGTAAATTTTTTTTACATTGTCAGTCAATCTTCCACCATTGATTTATTAACCACCATTGACTCTCAAATAAAAGTAATACAAATCAATGGTGGATAATGTGCTAACAGTGTAAAAAACTTTACATTGTGAGTGCACAGATTTTAAAATCATTACTTTTTGGGTGTGTAGTTGCACTTCCCAACAAATGTTACTCTCACATATCGAACATTTGACATTTTGATTTTTCTGAAGATTTAGTATGATTTTACACTACTAGACAAATGTCGTGCAGCGGATATATTTATCAAGAGAAGATTTAATAAATAAAGAGTCATGCCAATTACATGACTTGTTTAGCTAGCTGTTGATGATTCCTTACTAAGCCACTTACTTTGATTGAGCTGGTCATTATCTGAAATTCTTCAATGTCCCTATAACACAAGTTATCAATGCCTCGTGAAGGTTGATTATATTGCAAGTAATATATACTGGAAAGTCTACATGTTGCATATTATTTCCATTTTGGGGCACCCAGTACCCACCAAATGAACACTTCATTCCAGCCTGAAGGGGAGGCATTCACTTCAAATCATAAGCCACTGTTGGATTCACACGCAACATGCCCTCCGAATATATGCGTCTGATGCCGCCCTCTCAATATATTCATGAGTATGCTTATAAATGATGAGGAAATAATATATATACTAATAGAGTAAGATTTTTTAATATTATTAGAGTAAATACTTATTTTAATCCCTCATATTTTTTACCTTACGAGTTTAGTCCTTAAAAAAAGACCTAAAATGCTTCTCAAAAACTTCAACAGTGGGTCAAATTAGTCCTTTTGGGGTCAAATAATCTCTACTAAGTGTCGTAAAATATACTAAAAATGACTAATTTAACCCACATTTGAAATTTGTGCGGGCCATTTTAGGTCTTTTCTTTTTTATGCACTAAACTGTTAAGATCGAAAAATATGAAGGACTAAGATGGATATTTACTCATATTATTATTGAATCATTGATCATTGATATTTAATTATTATTAACTCTTGAAAAAAGTAATATTAATAAATTGTGACTAATATATCGCGGTGGCAATGGGTCAGGATGCACTACCCGGACCTGCCATGTTCCATCATTTTAGGCCCGATACCAGCCCTAACAGATCTCTGCAGGTATCCACTAGATCTACCGTTGGAACTTGACTTGTTGAAAGTCATTAGTGAGAACTTTTGGGTCTAAAATCTAAAAAACTCTCAAATCCTACATAGAAGAGTTTTGAAAAAATAACTCTGAAGTCTCCATTTGAGAGATAGGGAACTTGGAAAAAAATTCATGTTATAAATAGAGGTCTTCTCCCCTCATTATAACTCGCCCCAAGTTGAATGCGCTTTCATTCAACTTTTTCTTTCTCCCTCAAATTTTTCGCCGATAAATTTTTGGCAAACGTTTCCCTATTTCTTTTCGTGGTACTGAGAATCACAGACAACCAAATTGTGGGAATTTCGAGAACTGACACTGGTAGTCAGTATTAAGGGAAAAGAATTGGCACGAGTAGCCATACTGTGGGGATTTCGAGAGCTGACACTGATAGTCAGTATTGAGGGAAAAGAATTGGCACGGGTAGCCATATTATGGGCATTTCGAGAAATGACACTGGTAGCCAGATTGTGGGAAAAGAATTGGCACGAGTAGCCATATTTTTTGAATTTCGATAATTGGCAATAGTAGCCATATTGTGGGGATTTTGAGAATTGACACTGATAGCCATATTGTGGTGGGTGTATTCAAGATTGGTTCTTACAGTGCAATAAGAAATTGATAGCAGAGTCATGGGCTGTTTTATCTTGGGGATGGCGTGGTTGATAATCTACTTGCACATTTTGGGCAGTGTCACGAAATGTCTTAAAGAGAGCGACTTGATCGTGACTCTGCCAGTAAATATTATTTCGTGACATTTAGAATTGGTGCAAGCTATGGTAACAACTTCTACTACCCATGGATCCTTGTGTGCAGAGCAAATCTGCTGGTACCAGAAATTTGGAAAATATGTTAAAACTTGCAAACAATTTAAATATTTGTTCACATATTTCGGATAATAATATGTATCATTTTAGAAAATAAAAAGAAGAAGAAAAATGATAATAACAATTACAAAACATAATTAAAGTACAATAGCGCAAATTTAAATTATCACCTAAATATAAATATTTTACTTAAAAACATAATTTAAAATAAGATAATAAAGCATATCAAACGTCTAATATTCCTCCATCAATATAATATTACATTGCAATTATAAATTAACACATAACATTATTGTTTAACAACATAATATCACAATTCTTATAAAAATATGTGTAGTTATGTTAGTATATATATATATATATATATATATATATATATATATATATATATATATATATATATATATATACGTTCAACACCATGCGAGTCCAAAAACATGTGAGTTTCAAAACCTTCTATTTTAACTATATGTAAGTCCAAAAACACAGATGCAAACTTGACCTATTGTGAGTATTACCGGTGGGTACTCACGGATTCAAGTACTTCTTGTCATCCCTAGTGATGTATTTTGTATAAATCTTTGCATCGTTAATGTGTAGATATCACACTAATATTTGATATATATTTTATTTTTTGTTTGGAGAGATAGTCATGCACTGCCGAAGAGATTAATTATTTGGGATTAGCTATTTACTCATAGGGTAAAGGCATAGATACCATTGAATATATCAAAAAAAAAAGATTGTTTTTATTTATTTTTTGTTTATAAGTTTTTATAAGCTTGGATTGTTAAAAACAAATTTACCTTTATATTTAGATGGGTGTGTTTTATATAATAATCACATCTAAAAAAACAATTTGTATAAACACACGCAAGGACGTGTTTACTTAATTCATTTAACGAAATTAATTTAGAATTATATGCCTAATACAAGAAATAAAAAAAAAATTAATTTCACAAAATTTAAACAAGACGGTTAATTAAGGTGATTTATTTAAACTACAAATTTGTAAGGTTATATTTGCCTATTAAAAAAGTATTTTTTGATGGGTCTACATATTAAATAATTATTAATAGAATTATTGTTATTAGTACTTATTGTTGGTGCACTGGAAGTGATTATTGCGCAATGTTATCTATAAGCAATCAAATCAAGTGCATAAAATAAATATAAGAGAAGAAACAAAAGAATTTGTTAACGGGATTCGGCTAATTTTGCCTACATCCCCGAAAGCGCTGAGTGGCTACTAAGATATTATTATTAGAGAATAAGGATTACAAACTCTAGCACACTCATGGGTCCACCTGCCTATTGAATGTTTCTATTTGGTGCTTATATCTGATGCACATTATAACAATAGATCTGAGTCAAATATATAACATTGGTATTCTACTACATTCTAATACTAAGCAATGTGGGACTTCATATAATAACGTATTTCAAACATCATCAACAATCTCCATCTTGATTGAAATAAACGAATATTTCATTCCATAGAAAATCTACACAAGAATCTCCACCTTAGCGAATATATGACTCCATCTTGCTCAATGCTTAATTTTCTTTAAATGTTCCCCTACAATATAGACCTTCTCAGTTTCTTTGACGATGTTACCAATAGCCTAGCTCTCCAAACTTGTAGTGTAGCTTCTCGTACCGCCATCAAATAGAACATGTCGCATAGCCAACTATTGCTAGGAAGTCTTTCGATATATTGGAACATCTACACAAAAGTTCACCAACAATCGTTCTCTTCAATACTCAGTCAACTTCAACCTTGGAGCTTCCTTGGAAAGCCTCAACCGCTATTATCATTGTCTAATATGATAATCCTAGTTCAAAAGAACTATCATACTCCACCATAAGGAGTATACCCATAACACACACATTGTGTTAATGCTAACCAATATTTGTGTCACATACTTATATCCAAGTCAATGCCCATGTCACAGCCTGCATCTTTTTAATGCACGTGTTATATCTTGCATCAAAGCCAATGCCCATGTTACACCCTAGATCAAAGTCAGACAGCGCCTCAGTGCTTTTGTGGATATGTTAACAATTAATATTCTTCACTATGATGTCTCATATACACCATTAGGATATTCCACTTCTCATATCAAATGAGATCACTCTCCCAACATCTAGAGTGATATTATCAGCACCTGTCTCAAGGCCAAACTCAACACACGATTCTCTATCTTCACCTTGATCCTAATCCAGGACATGAATTTTTGGAATTCTGGATCAACATATATCGTCATCACCATAGTTCTGCTATGTTTTCTTCTCCTTCAATTTATCACTTTATTCCTTGCGCAATACCTTTGACGGACCTTGTCCAACCAACATATTCGTCATCCTCCTTTACCATAATCTAGCGTTTGGGCTTAGAGCCATCTACCACTTGGCTCTGATACCAATTGTTTGTGCAGCGGAAGCGATCGTTGCGCAGCTTTGGTCACAAGTAATCAAATAAAGTGCATAGAATAAATATAAGAGAAGAAACAAGAGAATTTGTTAACGGAGTTCGGTCAATTTTGCCTACGTCCTCAGGATCGCTAAGCGGCTACCGAGATATTATTATTAAAGAATAAGAATTACAAACCCTAACACACCCATGGGTCCATATGCCTAGGGTGTGTTTCTATTTTGTACTTATATCTAATGCATATTATAACAATAGACCTGAGTCAAATATATAACATTAATATTCTACTATATTCTAATGTTAGACAATGTGTGACTTCATATAATAACATATTTCAAACATCTTCGACACTTATATTATTTAGTTTATCGGTTTGACAAAAAGGTTAGTTAATTAAGCTATTTTTCCTATTAATATGCATTGTAGCATATTAGAAAGGATTATTACAAATAAGTAGTAAGATATGTTACACTCATATAATGGAAAATAAACTGACAGAAAATTATAGTTTATTTGCGAATTGAATTTTGCAGTAAAAGAAATGAAAGGAAAAGTTTTATAGTTAAGACATATACTTATGAAATGACTCCAAAGTCTTCACTTTCCTTTTATTATAAATAGATCTTATAAACTTAGGACTTGCATTTCCTATACATATCAACTTTTTAATGTAAAAATCTATCCTTTACCAGCCTATTTCCTTGGTAATAATTTATTTTTAAACTTTATTGAATAATAAGCCATCAAATTGGCTTGTAGGTCATACCATATTTTAAAATAGGTTAAACTAGAGCTTAAAATAGCCTAGTATATGTTAACAGTTTAGGTTCTGATCATGAATTTGGAACATAAGATTCATTTAAAAGCCTAACTCAAATTACCTTACTCTTATCCTTATTTAACATGGATAATAAAATTTATATATGAAATCCCAGCTCAGCACCAAATCATAAAATATCGCATATAAGGTTTAAATGATTAAACTTTGGATGAAATAAATGATTTTATATATAACTAATAATTCTCTATAATATATAATCATATATAAATAATGAACTTTATATAATTAGTACTTCTATATAAATATATTGAAGTAATATTTATCTACTTTTATGGATCAAAGTAAAATAAAATATTAGAGTAGTGTTCCTCTTTTTTTTAATTTTAAGTAAATCATCAAGTTCATTTTACAAGTTATTCTAGTTTAACTAAGTTAACATAATCAAATTAAAAATTCATCGGTTCAAAATAGTTTAACTTCTCATTTGATAAAAACTATAAACCAAAATTATTTTTAACTTGGATAAGCTTAAAACAGGAGGACCACATCCACACAGGATTAGTTCCACTATAACATATAGCCGGATCTTTTTTTCATGATAATGAAATATCATATAGGTTTTTTTATACATGGCATCACAACTAAATGCACGTTTTCATAATGTTAAATAAATCACCTCTCTCCCGCGAAATATATAGATGCGGTTTCGCAAGTGTCGGCTGCTAATTCTACAAATCCAGACTCTATATTTAATTACACAAATGTTAAGCATGGACCAATTATTAATTATTTAGTTGAAGTATACAGAAAAGAACAAGCACTCTTTTCGTAGTGATTAAATGTCTTTTTTAATTGATAGCAGTCATTAAACATAACACCATTCAAATGGGGCCATTTTTTTTGTATTAAGGTACAACTAATTAAGATTATCAGTATTATATTTTATTAACACCAAAAAGTAACCAACAGATGTATACCTGCCCACTCAATTTTTTATTAGCGAAAAAATCAATAAGACATAAGGGTGCTAGCCCAAATACAAAACTCAATCACAAGACCTACAATTATCCCACCAATGTGTAAAATCAAGTTTATGATCGAATGTGAATCAAATCTAACACCTAAATATATTTAACCATTTTATTAGAGAAAATTGCATCATTTTTTATAAGTCAAATCGACCATACCACAATGAACATTTTAGATCTAACACCTGCCCACTGATTTGATTGTAAATAAAGGATACTAATTAACTTATGTAATGCCCTTTTAAATAAATGGAAAACGATGGGAAAACCTATATCTTTTCAATCCATGCTTCTCATATTCCAAATAGATTTTCAAATAAATAGACTGAATGAATTGAACCTGTAAAATGCTCGGGTTGCAAAAATAACTCAAATGGTGACTCTATTTAATACTGTGGCACAAATGTTGAATTAATAGTTTATTAATTAAACCATAAAATTATATGTATATTATACTAATATTAAAATTAAAAAGCTAATAAGAAGTTGATAAATGCTTTTAATGACATAATTTTCAAAAAATAAAGGAATAATATTATGGTAGACCATGTCTTAAAAGAATCAACAAATGTAGTAATTATGTATTTAATCATACATAATAATATTTTGATAAAAATAGTCACTTTCATAAAAATTATAATTTTAAATACAAATCGATTGGCTAACCAATATTGTTTAAATGAAAATTGGTCTGTAAGACTAATTTTTAATCAATTTTAACCAGTTTTATCCATAATTCAAATAATTATTATACAACATTGATATGTGGACTGATTTATATGGTCCTGCTTTCACATGTGCGCAAATTCTTTAACATTTGGAGCGCGTTTATATTTTGTAGTACTTTTCCAATTAGATACAATAATTAATTATAGGAGTTTGGTTTCATTAAGTAAAAAAAAAACTTTTAAACAAGTCATCCTGATTTGTTTTTGAACATCTCTCAAGAGAATTCATTTCAGATCATAAAAAATCACCATTTTATTTTCATACAAATAATTGAATTTGATTTCAAGTCATCCTGATTTGATTCTCATTATTCGGATCCAAAGAAATTTTCGAATATACAGTGTTTTAAAGCAAAAGTCACATATATGGTGTAGTTCCATTGTAGCATATTACATAGTATGTTGTAATTTCAAATTTATTAAGACTAGTTACATTTATTATTTTAATCGTTTTTAATATACGTTTTATATTTTCTTATTTAATCCTAAAATACTTAAAACATTTAAAATTTCCGAAAGTATGTTTTATTAAGACTTTAGTGCTACAAGACTGATTAGATTTCTAAGTTGTTGTGCAAGATAAGGCTCTTTTGGTTGAGATGAGTATGAGAGGAGAGAAATGGAGAAGATAGAAAGTGATGGTAGTTTGTAAATTTCTCTTCTTTGATTGTGGAATGAAAGAGAGTAGAGAGAAAGAAAAGTAGTTGATCTCATGCCAAAATTTTCCTCTTCAAAAATGAGAGAGTAAAAATTCACAAATGACTAAATTGCCTCACTAACTTCATACTATCATATACATGTGCAAAATACTCATGTAACCCTTTACGCTACACTTTTGTTTGATATTTTTAAATTATTTTAAAAGTATAATTAATATTTACTTTCAAAAAGTTTGAATAAATACTAATTTATTTACCCATTTTAAAACCAAATACATTTTTATAATTAAAACTTAGAAAATAAAGTTAGCACACATTTAATTATTTACAAAGTAAACTTGTATATAAGAAAAACTCACATTTTATTCATTAAGAAAAACTTACATTTCACGGACCAAATGAGTGAGTAAAATAAATGATGAGAGAAAAAAATAAAATTCTTAAATGACATTTAAGTTTCACTCATTTGGTTCGTAGGATTTAAGAAAATCAATGGCTATGATTGAATGTAACTAGCCTAACTTAAATTGGGGTGTAAGCGAATTCCTCCTCTAAAATTATATATTTAGTATTAACATTATATTTTTTTATAAATTAAATAATATTTAATTTTAATTTAGAAAGAAAATATTATTAATGTGAATAAGAATATAATTGTCAATTTCATGAGTAGAGAGATAAAGTCATATTCTCTCTATCTTCTTGTTCTTTTCTTTTTCTCTTCTACTAAACAACTCAATTCCACTCTTTTTCTCACATTTTTCTTTCTCCTCTTCATCTTTCTTTCTTTTTAACTTCTCAACAACCAAAGGAAAGCTAAAAGTCAAAATCTGATTTCCATGAGCAATACTTGCTAGAAAGGATAATCACATCATTAAAAAAATTAGATAATTACCCATAAAATGATTATATAATTTTTTAGCACAAAAAATTATCTGTTAAAATTTCTCAATATAATAAAATTTCTCAATATAATAAAATTTCTAGCCTATTGTTGAATATTACATTAATTTTCAAGTCAAAATTTGCTTACAATGATTTTCTTTATTATATTTTGTATTAATTTTACATAAATGTACCACCGAAAAGGTTTTAGTTTTTAAAATAAAAAAATATAACGTAGATAATCTAAAAAAATGTTATCTAAGTAAATTGTGATCAAACATTACCCAATTTGGTCTAAAAATTAATTTCATATAAATTTATCATACTTAAATAAAGATTAAATTCAATTACTTTTTATCTAAATAATGACGCCCATGTTAATGTCATTATTCTCGGTGGTAATGTCTCTTAGTCATCAACTATATCATTTGGAATTCATCAATCGAGTTTGATGTGATATTAATGTCAGTGTTGTAGATTCATAACCTCGCCCTATGTTTTTGTTTGATGGCCACAAGAGCTACTTACCCACTAGATTTGAAACATAACTATTAGTCAGATTCATTGACCTTGGTTATTCCATTTAACCCGATTGAATTGGAATTTTCATTATAAAAAATAATACAAATATTTATTTGGTGCAAACCAAAGCCATGTACAAGATCATTCAGCCATCTAGTCAATCTAACCGTCCAATCTTGATACCATTTGTGTATACATCTTACCTATCCACTTTTGTGGAAGCTTCTTATTTAGTTAACCACTTCCCGAAAAGGTAAAAAGATCAAAACAAAACATTCCATCAAAGCATATTCAAATAGATGTAGGAATATCCCAATATAAGAAAACAAATTCAGTGTATACAACCATCAATTTGTAAACAAAATAGGACTGAGTCACGTCGATTCGAAGAAGTGAATCCTGAATATTGTGAAGATCTCATACTCATAATTTCTTGCCCAAAACAAAATCATGACCAAATGCAAACACATTCCTCTCATGTAATTATTAGGACTTAATGAAAGGCGTGTGAAAGTTTAACTAATGACCAAATATATATTAAGATACTCTTTTATATAAAAATTATATTAAGATACACCGAGTTAAATGCTTGACGCGGATTATGCGTAAAATGGCATTATTATTTACCATGTGAAATTACTCAAGATTTTTTGATTTAGCATATTATTCCTTAAAAAGAAGAAGCAGCATATTTTACTTTTCAATTTATTTTTAGTGTAATATATATACACTAATAGTGTAAGTGTCAATAATAATTGAAAATGAATGTTGGATAATATAATAAGAATATAAAAATTTCTTACACTTAATGTATATTTTTTTTTCTTTTTTCCTATTTACTAATCAATATCCAACTAGCTTATATCTGTAAAAAGATCTTTCTGAAGCGTTCACATTATCTTCCACGTTCTGAAGTGAGGGATGCTAGTTAAGCCAAAGGAGGAAAACACGCCTTTAATAAAATATCCTCACCTAGCACGTGATTATTCAATAATATGATCCCCTGATAATCAACTCATACTAGAGACTCGATATTTTCTTTCAAAAAAATATTTAATATAGATTTAAAATATTTTTAAATAAAGATATTTATAAATCTTTAAACTTATTATAGTCTTAGATTCTATATTGGACTATCATGTAATAGAGAAGGATAAACCACATTAATTCAGTTTCATCTTTTTTGTTTCTTTTCTTTTTCTTATATAACATAAAAATAATAATCTTAGTTTCCCAAGACAATCTTAAGTCATCAAATATCAACTAGATTTCCTCGTATATTATATAAGGAGAGTCTTCTTCATTCTTCAAAGGCACAGTTAGTTTTTTCTTTCTTCGGTTCTATTTTCTTTCTTCTACACAAAGCAAAAACTAAACAACACAAACAAATACACACTAGCATCTTCAAGAAGAACCAAGAAGATTCTTGCTACAATGGATTGGGTTCGAGGAGAATCAGTAGGTAGAGGAAGCTTCGCTAAGGTAAATTTAGCAATACCCAGAAACAGTTCAATTCAATTTTCTTCTCCGACCGCAGTGAAATCCTCCGAGGTTTCAACATCGTCATCACTCAAGAACGAGAAAAGAATCCTCGACTGGATAGGTTCTTGTCCAAGAATCATTCGTTGTTTCGGAGATGATTACACCTTTGAGAATGGTTCCGATTACTACAACTTGTTCCTCGAGTATGCCTCCGGCGGAAGCCTCTCCGATCAGCTCAAACTTCACGGCGGAAAGTTCCAAGAAACCTCTGTTCGCGGTTACGCAAGGTCTATAATCGAGGGTCTAATGCATATTCATGAAAATGGGTTTGTTCATTGCGACATAAAGCTACAAAACATCCTCGTATTCAGTGGAGGAGAAATTAAGATTGCTGATTTTGGTCTAGCGAAGAAAACAGGGGAGAATGAAAAGAAAACAGGGTTTGAGTGCAGGGGAACCCCTCTGTTTATGTCACCGGAATCGGTGAATTCCGGTGAGTATGAGTCACCGGCGGATATATGGGCTTTCGGGTGCGCGGTGGTGGAGATGGTGACCGGAAAACCAGCTTGGAATGTTAGGAGTGATCCCAATATGTTTTCTTTGTTCGTACGAATTGCAGTGGGAGAAGAATTGCCTGAGATTCCTGAGGAGTTGTCACAAGAGGGTAAAGATTTTCTTGCTAAGTGTTTTTTTAAGGATCCTACAAAAAGATGGACGGCTGAGATGCTTTTGAAGCACCCTTTTCTTTCTGATGGCACTGTTACATTGGAGTGTGTTAATGAGAAAAAGCCATCACCAAGAAGCCAATTTGATTTCCCTGATTGGGTTTCTAGCACTACTACTTCTGTTCCATGTACACCGGAATTCGGAGAAGCTAGTGAATGGAAATATGATTCAACTTCCTTGTCTAATTTCTTTTCTCCGACCAATCGGCTCCGGGAAATCGCAACCAATAATGGACCCCTGGATTGGTCTGAATCAGATGGTTGGACATGTGTTAGGTGAAATTACAATGTTGTTAGGCAGAGGAGGAATTGAGGTTCCAGAAGATCTGGGTTATTGTCACATTCTTTGATTATGATTTTAGGTTGTAAATTGGTTAGGATATACTTACATTCTTGATTTCTATCTAACTTGATGGAATAGTTTTAACTATCGCCCTTTGTGGCCAAGTTTTCAGAGGCTGATTTTATAATCCAATTCTTTTTTCTATCTGATCTCTTCCATGCTAAATTTTGTTCTCTCATTCAGTACTAATTCATTACTTGATAAATATATACATACATATATATATAGATAGATAGATGCGATTAAGCTCAATTAGTATAGTACTGCACAATTTCTACCTTGCAGTGAAAATTTTGTCTATAATTTTTTGAATAAATATATCAAATTTATCTGTAAGTTATCTAAGATAACCTTGTTCAGGGATGGTGTCAGACCTTGGTGGCTGAAGTGTTGACATGATCATGTAACATCAGTTACCATAATAGGATAGGGTAATTGGTAGTTTTGCCTTCAAAACTTTGACATATTTTTGTTGTCAAAGCGTAAGGTAAATTAATGGTTTGGTGCTAGGAGCTCAAATCTGTAGAGTACACAGTATTGGGAAACAATGGAAAAGTGTGATTTTGTGAATTTTTAAATTTATTTTATTTAAAAATAATTTAAAATTAGGACTATTAGATGATTTATTGTGTTACATGTCATCATCTAGTATTAGACTTTTCATTATTCTTATAATAGATTTCATTTGAGTTGTTGAATAAGTGGGAAAAACTATAATCTAATATCTCTAAAATTATATTTTCTAATATATCAAACTAATCATATCCTATCAAATAACATACAAATATTATTTTATGTTTTTTTATTTTTTTCCTAATATATAATAACTTTTTATTAGACTGAAACACAATAGAACACAAAAAGTGGGACAGTTGATCTTATTAAGATGCCAACGGCAGTGGAACATTTTTTGGGGTCTTTATTGTGTGGTGTGCCAAAGGGAAATCAGCTCTTCCTGTATTTTGGGAACAAGAATTTGGGTTGAGTCCAGCCCCGGAGGGTCCTCACATTCTAATAGTAGAGGATCCAGTACGGAATAGAAGTCTAATTTCAAGAAATTCAGTGTTGTAAAGTAAGAATACAATAAAAAGAAAATCCAATTCAAAAGTTTACAATTCAACTGTGTAAAGAAAACAATCCTGATCAACTAGATGTGGAGTTCCTCTATTTTCTTCTAATTATTATGAATTTAAATATTTAATCTTACACCAGAATAGGAATGACAGAAAGAAAGGAATCCACCATTACATCTAACAAGTCATTATAGAATTTTGGCAACAGATTGAGATCAAAGTATTCTAGATTTTTTTATGGAGTGGGCAGTGGTCAAATAAGGAACAATCCCTTAGTATGTGTTGTACAAAGTAGAAAGAGAACAAGAGAAAAAACTACTCCACATAATGTCAATTGTGTTGCAAAGCATGGTTTCCTTCTAGCCATTTAGAAAATTATTTGCAGACACATGATAGAGAGCATGGTTTCAAATAAATTGTGGTTGTGATTACCTGTGTGGTTTTATCTTAGTTGTGAAAAATTATGATTGGAAAAATATGATTCATGGAGTTTAAATTAGGGTGGCTGTACAACTGTGAAGACAGTTGATATTGTGGTTGTAGTTGAAGATATAGATGAAGACCGAGAATATGGTAGAAAATAAAAGTGGAGAATAAAAACCGTATAAAATATATATTGTGAATGAATTTAGAGTAAATTTTGATTTATTATCTGAGTTTAATTTTAATGATTCATCATGTTTAATTTTATTTTATTGATAAACTATGTTGTCTAACTTTGTGTTTATCCGGGCAATGTGATTGATTTTAAGAAAAGGAAGTATACATTAACGGTATAATAGTTTTTTATATTGTCTTTGTATTATCCATAATTTATTTTCAATTATTATTGACTCTTTAATATAAATAAATAGTGGATGATATGCTGTCTCCATATAAATTTTTACATTCTCATTGCATATATACTACACTATAGATTATTGCATTTTCTGAAAATTTCTTTGGGTCCAAAGTGAAATATGCAAACAGTGCGTTTTGTTTTTCTTATTGGCTTCTATTTCAAACGTAGCTGAAAGCCTGTAAGACAGGGAAACACATCAACAATAAACACCAAAATTAGTCATGTGCATATGAATTCATTAAATAAACATGTGGTGTTGGTGTATAACTTGATTTAATGGCAAAAAACCCAATTTTTTAGCTGGAACAAACATGGTAGCCCATAACGCATCAGGGATTTAAACTCTGTGGGTAGATTGATCCAATTTGGAATAACGCTCAACTTGAGCCAGTCCATGTGCAAAGACATAACTGAACCAAGACGGGCCACATAAACTGAAGGGGTCATCGTGGACAACATCAATTCTTTAATCTTTAGGCTGGTTTTCGGGCCCACACACCCATACATACATACCTCTATATAATATTCTATTTCATTGGCACCCTGGCTCACCAACATTTTTGTTAACTTAGAACATCCGCAATGCAAAATGTTTTATTTATTGGTGCAATATTTATGCAATAAAAACTTATATATAGTCAATATATTATTTACTATTTATTTGTATTACTTACATTCAAATTTAATAATTATTAATTTTTTATAATGGATAATATAGTGACAATATACAAAATTCTTCACTATCAATGTATATTTTTTATTTGAGCCATACACATTATTTTTTAATTTATTATACTTCCTTACAAAGAACATCAACTACCCTTTCTTCATAATGATCACATCATTGATATTCTTATTTAAATCCCACAATCTATCACACAATTTTATATTTTACTATAAACATAATCAAATGTTAAAAAGTTGAGTGATTTTTTATAAAACAATTGGGCCACTTAGAAGTCATGCTAGCTCAACACAACTTCTGAGTAATTTTTAAAAAACAGTTAATCACTCAAAAGTCATGATCGTCCAAAATGACTTATGAGTGATTTTTATTAAAGTTATTGTCTGGGTAAGTGAATTGGATCTTGTTGATAGAGCATGCACAAGTTTAGAAAGATTTTGGACCATTCAAAAGCTATGTTGACCCAACTCGACTTTTAATTGTGTTTTTAAAAATCATTGTTTGGTTGAGTGAGTTGCAAAGATTATATAGACAAACACAAGATAGAGGTTGAATTGCATTTGTTAAGTTCTTAAAAAAGTATTTCTATCTCAAACTTTTCACAAGCAATTATAAAATGATGGCAAATATAAATTATTTTTGAAAATATTAACTTACAACAAGTCCAAGTCCTCACAATTAGAAACAATCATAAGCACTAAAGAGATTAAGGATAGATAAAACAACAAACATATTCCAATACTAGTTCACTCTTAATAGCTATGTCAAATCCTTTCTCTCGGAAGATTTTCCACTATTTCTCAAATAGCTTACAAGTATTCAATACCTCTTTGAGTTTTAATAATTATGTATTCTTTATAGATCAAGTCTCTTCATGCTCTAAATTTATCCAAATATTCTTAACAATCCAAGTCTCCACAGGCTATAATAACTCAATAAAGTTGGTTTATTGAGTTTTACCAACTAACTATGTAAGGACATGAAAGATTAATATCACTTAAGTCTAGGACTCACGAAGAAACAAACCTTAAGATTCACACTTGTAAACTCTCAAATTTTATAACTCTCAAATTTTCTATATCTCAACTTAGTTTCCCTCTAACATATATATTACAAATAATTTAAGGTGTAATTATATACATATAGAGTTTCTATACAAGAATGTATTTTAGAGAGTTTTTATGCACTTGTATTTTCTATTTTTCTTGTATTGTGTTGCTTCTTCTATTGTCTTGAAATTCTTATTCCTTTAATAGAAGAGTTTCAACTACTTGAGGTAATATTTGTAGGTCTTCAAGAGTTTCTATTTAGAATAAAAATTAATTGCATTGGTTCATTGATTATCCTAACCAAGAAGTAATTATTGTTTGAATTTGTTGTCTATTGAGTGAAGTCCTGTTTCATATTAATTATATTGGATTCGTTATTGTGAACACCCATTTTTATTCGACTCGAAAAAAGCCAAAAACCTTTTTTCCTCAAAAGTAATAAATAAATAATTTTCTAAAAAATACAATATAAAATAGGTTCTAGAACCTGCATCCCTTTCTCAATTAATTAAAATAAAAAAACAAAAATCAAATTAGAAGTGAACCTCTAGAAATCCATATTTTTTTCCTAAGAAACAAAAAATAATTATAATAAAGTGACTTTATTTTATTTATTTTGAAATTTTAATATTAAATAAATAAAAAATAATTAAAACAATTTTTTATGGAATTTTTATAATTATTTTCGTAAGTAAAAATCCTTGCAATATTCCTTACAAACTTCCATTTCAGAAAATAAATAAAATAAATAAAAACCAGGTCAAATAACCAAATTTTGTAAAATGGGGAGTAATATCCCTTAAAAGATACTAAAATTGATCTTTAGATTAAGTTGTTAACAAGGTTTTAGGAGATGAGTGGTATATTATTTACAATAAATAGAAGGTCTATGGTCATTAATGAGACATTCCATAAAAGGTAATGAAAAGATAAAAAAAAGCAATTCTCAAAAGTGCATAAAAAAGGTAGAGAGAAAAGGAAAGATAAAATATTGCATCGAAGTTTTTGCATAAGGAAGAGATAAGGAGGGTGTACTGTGCCATCCAATGCAGGTGAGCTTATCGAAAGTAGTATGTTCCCGTCTGTTTTAACATCACATATGTTGACTACCTCATTAACCACAAACTTAACGAATCAAATCGCTACATGGAGGCGAGTGCAATCCACTTCACATACACGCAACAATAGCGGACCATCACCCCTTCTCCTAGCTCATAATGCTTTGCAGCCGATCTTATTTCAAACATGGTGCACCCCCTATTCCAGCCAATAACATGACGACTCGTGTCCCCAACTTGCACAACTTTCCCTCTAGCCAACTGTGACACGACACATGACTCATCTAGGAAAATTTTCTTGTTTCGTGGCATACACAATCACAACTCCACCAGGTTTGTTTCTTTCCTTTTTTTCTTTTGTTTACATTAATTCAAAGTATATTTTGCACCAATAAATTATAAGCACTTGAAAAATAATAAAGATGCAATTATATTGTAACCTTTGTAATTACATAATAATAATTAAATAATAATAATGTTTTAAGAGGTAATTAAAGTATCAATTATTCTAACTTTTAAGATATGATGCGGTGATAGATATTTAGGTTGCAGTTCACTTTCTTAACATTTAGGAACAATTGCTACACTATTTTTTTTAATAAATCTAATTTTTTATAAGTAATCCTGATTTTTAAGGTATGATGCAGTGACAAACATTTGGTTGCACTTCACTTTTGTTAAAATTTAGAAATAATTGTTACAATATTTTTTAATAAATCTAAAATCTTTAAAAAAAATGATAAGATCCTAACTAATCGGTAACATGAGTTTTACTTCACTGGTATTAATAGGAGTATTAGTTAAGATTTAACACATTATCTTCTAAACAACAATAATAAAATTAAATCAACCAACAAATCTTTTTCTACCTAAAGAACTACGTAGCTTTGACTTCCTATTACCTATAGGGATACGTAGGATCACTTTGTCAGACACAACAAATAACCAAATAAATAGAATGTTTCACCTTATCACATTTTAATAAATAATTAAATCATCAAATAACTTTAAAGGATAATATAAGCCATTCAATTTAGTGAGATGTACCATTTAAAATGGGTAGATAGGGTGCTAATACATTCCATATTCGGTAACCAACTTCCGAACCTAGATATCAAAAATCCAAAGCCAAATGTGATTGGGCTAAAAGATTTTTCTACATTTTTTACCATAAAATATAGTTGCGGCTCTAAGAGGTCGTGCAGCCGAAAATCAGGACGCGATAACTAGCGACTATACTAAGGACTTTTTTTAAGAGAGTCTGACCCCTAATTACTATTTTTACGACTAATTATATTCTTTAATTATTTGATTATTTAATTTTAACTCTAAAAAAAGAAGTTCAAGTTGTACTTGTTTATTGTAAATAACGGTTTCTATTGTAACTAGTGATTTGAATTTTGGTTTGAAGTCATATGCTTTCCAATAAAATACTACACTAGCATATTGGCACATATGTATATGCTCTATACATGAGCATTAGATTAAAAGGGCATCCGCTTTGCTGCTGTGGACTTTGGCTCCCACTTGCATTGACATGATAAACCACTCAGATTGTCACCTAATATCATAGGCCTTACAAGTATGGACTATGGGTCCCACTTGTGATCCTTAAGATATTTGAGTTTCCTTTCTTTATGATTGGATGCAATCTGGGCACCTCGTAGAGAGTCTAGAATTTTTAATGCGTCCATTATACCTTAGAACTCTAACCTAGTATATTGTTCCTTAAACATTCCACAACCCTTGTAGGGTGTATATATTCCAAAACATGGGAATCATATTATATAATTTATCATACCATAAGTTGTGACTTATGTCCCTTAAATAAAGTGACTCAAGTGTCACCTCAAACCCAAATGTTATATGACATCATTACATATTGGTATCCATATACCATAGGCACATCTCACATGTGAACCTAGATAGCTAACCTTTACCCCAGGTTAGCATGAACTATATGAAAAATGTCAATTCATAATGACACTTCATATATGATGATGATGGCTAAACCACTCCAAGATAGAATCCATTATCCTAAGGGGTATGCATTTTGTATTTTTAGACATTCCATTCATGCATACATTAAAAATATATATTATCATGCAAAATAATCCATTCGTGCATGCATTTAAGAAAAATACATTACTCACAAATTCATTCATTCACGCATTTAAGAAAAATACATTATCACACATTCATTCATTCATGCATTCAAAAAGAAAAATTCATTCATCCATTCAATTATACATTCATTCATGCACTTTAAAAAATAAATATATCATTCATACATACAGTCACTTATTCATACATTCATCAAAAAAGAAAAATAAATCATTCAAACATTCTATTTCATGCATTACTATATCATACATTTTAATCTCATATGTCACCATATTATTGCATTCATTGTAACAAATCCTATCATCTCATCATAAACAACAAAAAAGAAACATCTCATACAAATTCTCATAGCCTTCATGCATTCAAAGTTATATACATCATAAGTTGCATTTTTCTAAGTATCTCATGCACTTAAAAAAAATCACATGCAACATCTCATGCATCATATGCTTCAAAAATATTAGTCTCACATCATTCATACATTAATGCATAAATCAAATGCGTAGTCATATATGTATAGTTTAAGGTTGACATTACTTGCATTTCATGCATCATTTTGAGTAATATGTTATACTTCAGTCAATGAAACATGGTAAAAAGATTAAAAAAATGTTCATTTCATGCATATCATGTATCAATAAAAATCATTTTTACATGCATTTCATGATCTCATTGCTAAGGGTAGTCGTCACTCATCAGTTAAGAAGTTATTTTAAGATCACTTTTGTTGGACTCACCTTAAAAAAATCGTGGTTGAAGATGAAAAAAATCAAGGAAATAGAAAGATTATCACTTTGTGATGAAAAAAACATGGCGAAACTTGTCGCACACGACAATGTAGTGTCTCTTACCTCAGTTGAACTAAGGATCAATTTGAAAATTCTCCTCTAAGTCAAACTCAATACTCACTTTCAAATGCATATCTTTTTAAGGAGTATATACTAATTCATTGATCATGTAAAGTTCACCATCTCATACCTCACCCTACCAACCATATTAACCTAATCACATCAAACGAAAACACTATAAAATAAACCCAAATAAAACTAATTCATGCATTACTATAAGATATTTGATTCAAAAATAAAATGGAGGACATGCTGATTGTGTGGAAGACCAAAAATGATCATCCACTAGACAAGGTGATAGGTGACATATCTACGAGGGTGGTAATCCGTAGTTCTTTACGTAATTTCTGTAATTTCATTGCATTTGTGTCTTAAATTGAGCCAAAGACCATCGATGAAGCCATCGAGCATATACACTGGGGTATACCCATGCAAGAGGAGCTAAACCAGTTTGAGCGTAATAATGTTTGGGACTTGGTCCCTAAACCAAAAGAACATCCACTGATTGATACAAGATGGGTCTTTGGTAACAAGCTAAATGAATCTGGCTTGATATCTAGACATAAGGCTCGCTTAGTGGCCAAAGGCTACAACCAGGAGGAGGGCATCGATTATGATAAGACCTACACTCCTATAGCCAGACTTGAGGCCATTAGGATGCTCTTATCCTTCGCATCTATCACGAATTTTAAGCTCTTCCAAATGGATGTCAAGAGCGCATTTTTAAATGGCTATATTCAAGAGGAGGTGTACATAGACCAAGAGCCTGGTACGATAGATTGAGTTTGTTTCTATTAGAAAGAGGGTTCGAAAGAGGGATGGTCGACACCACTCTCTTTATCCGTAGATTAGATAATCATATTTCACTTGTTCAAAGATATGTTGATGATATAATATTTGGATCTACTAATGACATCCTTTGTAAGGAATTTTCTGAGATGGTGCAGTGCGAGTTCGAGATGTCGATGATGGGTGAGCCGACCTTCTTCCTTGGGCTTTAGATTAAACAAATGGAAAATGACATCTTCATTCATCAATCGAAATATTGCAAAGAATTACTAAAGAAATTTGATATGGAACAATGTAAAGATGCATCTACTCCTATGACATCCTCATGCTATCTAGATAAAGATGAAAAAGGAAAAGCTATTGAGGTACCCAAATATTCTGGGATTATCGACTCATTATTATATTTGACTGCAAGCCGCCCCGATATTATGTTTAGTGTTTGTATGTGTGCTAGATTTCAAGCTTTGCCTAAAGATTCACATTATAATGTTGTTAAATGCATCATGAGGTATTTAAAAGGAACAATAAATATGGGATTATGGAATCCTAGGGATGCCTCAATTATCCTTGGTAGGTTACTCTGATTCCGACTTCATTGGGTGTAAGTTGGATCGAAAGAGTACTAGTGGGACTTGTCATTTATTAGACAATTCCTTAGTGGAATGGCACAGGAAAAAGCAAGCATGCGTTGCTTTATCCACCGCATAAGCGAAATATATCGTTGTTGGCGTGTGTTACGCTCAAATCCTTTAGATGAAGCAGCAACTTAAGGACTTTGGACTTAATTTAGAAAAGATCCCCATTAAGTGCGATAATACTAGTGCCATCAACCTTTCCAAGAATCCCGTTTTGCAATCGAGAACCAAGCATATAGAAATAAGGCATCATTTTTACGTGACCATGTTCAAAAAGGTGATTGTGTGCTAGAATTCGTAGAAACCTCTAAGTAATTAGCAGATATTTTCACCAACCCCGTCTCACGAGATACCTTCTATGTTATTCGAAGAGAACTAGGAATCCTTGATGAAAAATATCTTGATTGAGTTTATCTTATTGTCTTGCATGATTATTTTCCTTGTATACTTCAAAATGAAAATTTGTTGAGTGCTAGTTATTCCTTATATGATCCATAATTCTATAAATAAGCTCTATGTATATATGCGACTACTCAATATTGTATTCTAAAAGTTAGAAATCTCTGCATGCTTTTAAACATCGAAAACGCTCTTGATTCTGTATCTGATGCTATTTAATCGATTAAGGCCTTATTTTAATCGATTACCTGGGTGTATTTTCTAAAACCTGTTATTTTTTTAACTTGGTTAATTGATTAAGTCTGGTAGTTAATTGATTAACGACACCAATTAAATAGAAACAAAAGCGTTTCTAGACATTTTTCAAAACCTCCATCATCCACTTTTCTCTCAAATCTCAGAGAAACAAGTTCAATATCAATCCTAAACTTTACCCTAGCCAAAAACCGAATACTCCAACCCCATTCCACTCCATAAACCTTCTTCTCCATCATTGATTTCCAAGAAATTCGTTTACCCCCAATTCCAAACCCTAAGATAGGTTTTCCGTGAATCCTTTATTAAACTTCCAAATCAGCTCGGTTTTCAGCTACAAATGGAAAGAGGTCGTGCCAAAAGGATTTAAACAACCTCACAACGTCCACCACGTGCTCCAAAAGTCATATCTTCGAATCAACAAGTGAGGCAGGACCGTGGAGACCCATATTACTCTTTGATTTTGGAAGAGACTCGGTTTCTGAAGTTTCAGGGAAGAAAGCCTACGTACATAAGGTATGCCAATTTGACTTGGTTAGCGGAGCAAAACTTTGATTTTCCGCATGGATTGCAAGCACAAGGGGCTATCCCCATTTTGGAATTGAAAGGTAACGTTTACCCTGCTCTAGTTAGGGAATACTATGCTAGTTCTAGATACTTGTCTATGAATCTGGAAAACTATTTGAGCTGAGTGATGACATATGAATGTAGGTGGATTATCGAGTAATCGTGCTAGTCTAGGAGATTGTGACTGGGTTAACAACTCTTTTGATGCTGCTGATGTGTATAAGTCGTGTTTGAGGAGACCTCAATTATATGTTCTAGGTGAATTGACAAAAGCTGGGTCATTATCCGTAGAGAATAGGCTCCTACACTATTTGATTGCATACATATTCATTCAAAGGAACACAAATCATGCACAACCTACCGTGAATGATTTGAGGTTTATGTACGTGGTCAAGGAAAATGTGATGATTAATTGGCCTGAAGAGATCTTGAAGGTCCTATATAGTGTCTCAACATCGCAACCGAAGTTGCTTCGCTACAATATTTTCATCTTGCGCATTATAGACTACCTGAATATTGATGTTTCCGATACTATTATTGTGGAATGTTTTGATAAAGATCACTTAATTGGTGAAAGTTTGATCCACAAGATGTGCATCTACAACTATGGAAACACTTAGCAATACCAGGAGGATTTCAACACTATGAACCTCGACGCATCTAGTGAGGATGATCAAGATGAAACACATGAGCCGAATGCTACAACTCTAGGGGAGTCATCTGGAAATGCAACACGAGAACCAGCCTTTGGACAAGCTCACTTGGATGCTATGGAACAACGACTTAACAACATGATGGATCTTCATTTCCAGTCTTTAAAGGATACATACCATACTGATTTGGAGAACTTTGAGGAGCGTCAGAATGCCTATATAGATAATCATTATCAATCCTTGAGGAACTTCGTTCAGACAACTGCTGATACACAAAGCAAGAGGTTGTGTGTCGAGTTCAACAAGTTGAGCACCCTCATCAAGGGTGATGGTGGCACGATCATTCCTGATGATAAAAGCCCTCCATCTCATCCCTAATTAGGAGACCTTATATCCTTAGGTTTATCCTTCCTAGTTTATGGATTATGTTGATCCTTGCTTTCCTCTTGAGAACTTCATTTTCTATTTTGCTTTTGCATATGGATTGTAATAGCTAACTACTTATCTTCTACTAAACTTGTGTTGGTATTATGCTTAATTGTACCTTGTTGCTTACAATTGAATGTAATGCGTTACTGTTTTCAAATTGTATATTTCATGCTTAATGGTTAATTATGTCGTAAATAGTATGGATTATTTAATAGATGTTGATCATGTTTGGTGTATGTACCCTGTTGATTTATTAAGCCTGTTGTTTACTGTTCAATTATATCACTACTTAATCATTCCTTACTTAATTTGAATTACCATAGACTTTCATGCCATTAAATCAGTTATGTCACTGTTTACTGT
Source organism: Lupinus angustifolius (assembly GCF_001865875.1). Taxonomy (NCBI): domain Eukaryota; kingdom Viridiplantae; phylum Streptophyta; class Magnoliopsida; order Fabales; family Fabaceae; genus Lupinus; species Lupinus angustifolius. The sequence continues at coordinate 19,447 of NW_017722300.1, read as the reverse complement.
AAATTTAATCGATTAAGTACTGATTTTAATCGATTAAATCATATAAAAATGAGCATTTGTGCAATTTTCTTACAGCTGGTTGATTAATTAAAAGCCCAAAATTAATTGATTAATTACAGTATGTCTTAACCAAAATAACTCTTCTGACTTTTGACTAGAATTGAATATTCATATCTTCCGTAGTAGTAATCATTGCTTACCTAAGGGGGAGAGCAAGCGCTTCAAATTTGAATTCACAACCGCTATGCAAATGTACAACATCGTCAAGCTATTTCATCAAATTTAATGTGGTGTTTAATGTGGTGTTTGTCATCATCAGAAAGAGGGAGATTGAAGGTGCAAAGTGTCAAGGATTGCACTAGCAATGTTTTTCCTATGTTTTGATGAAGACAAGGAGTTAGTAAAAACTTGAAGATGACTCAACAATCAACATGCCTAGAACTCAATGGTCATATCTAGACTAGGTTATATCAATGGAGTTATATTTCTAAGTAGTCTAGGATGTGTGCCTTAGTTAGTGAGTCTGGGTTAGGTAAACCTAGATGCAAGTCTCACAAGCCATTAATATTGACATATCATATTCATGAGGCATATCATCTAGTTTATTATATGTTCATGCATTAATCATACATGTTATATGTGCATATTAGGCATAACATAATTGCTAAAACATGTATAGGAGTCAAGCATAACATATAAGTAGTTTACCATTTAATAACGTATTATTATATGCTGGTTAATCGATTAAAGTGGAGTCTTAATCGATTAACGTGTCTGTTTTAACTGTATAACTAAAAAATGGTTTGTAGAGCCAAATCTGTTTTGTATAAATTCTGTTAACTTGCAGAAACGTAAAGAGATTGTATATAATTTTGTTGAATTCGTGATTTAATATATTGTATAGGCAGAAGATAGATGCATGTGTGAGAAAGAGAGATTAACATGCTTAGTTCATATTGTTCATGATGTATTGCATGTAGTTTTCACATGCTTAATCGCATTCATTCTTTCTTGCATGTTTGTGCATTTTGATTAGAGATTTTAGTGAAAGATTATGCGTTATATGTTTTGTATTAACTCGCATACATTCATGATGGCTTGTGTTACTTGAGTGTGGGTTAATCTTTTAGTTTTCATTATTGTAATTTGAGCATTTTAGTGCTTAGTAAAACTCTGTTTTTGTATACTGTTTTGTGCATTGGGTTTTGTCTCTTGGTGTCTTACCACCATTGAGATTGAGTGAATCTTCACCAAGTCTTGGAGGTCTTAAATTTAGAGCGAGGATCTTGGTTAGGGCAGGATCGCAAGAAAGGTTTTCTCAGGCGATAGGGATAGTCAAACCAAGGTTAGAGGTTCTTGGAATTCAAGAAAGAGGCGTCTAGAGTCTTGTAATTGAATTGGTGCATGTGAGAATACAAAGTTTTTAATATAGTGAAGATAAATCTCCCAAGATCAGAAGGGGAGGCCTAGATGTAGTTTTCAAGTGGACTCGCAAATAAACCAGGATAAAAATTCATTTGTGCAAGATGTTTTCTCTCAATCTCTTTTATAATTCAAACTGTTTTAATTCGTGTTTGAAGCTGGTATTTTGCATACTGATACTTTGCTATATCCTTGTTAATTGTGCATAAAAATATCTGTTGTATCTCTGCTTGAATGTTCGTAAGTAACTGTGCAATTTGCCAATCTGGTAATTATGTTTCTGTTTCATATTAATCGATTAAGCCCACTGGTTAATTGATTACCTGGGCTGTTTTTTAGAACCGGGTTTTGGTGCGATAAGCGGTAATTGATAACCGCTACACCTATTCAACCCTCCTTATATGTGTGTCTAGACCAGTGATACCTAACACTATCCTTATGGCAACTTTGAAAATTCTCTTAATTGTTGAATGTGATAAAGAAGAAAAGGCGAAAGATGGATATAGGAAACACATATTTTTGAAGCCTTATATCCTTTTCTTGAAAATCTTTATTCAAGCCACAATACAAGCTTAAAAATACTTTGTCAATGACTTATTTGCCTAAGATGTGTATCATGATAAAAACATGTTGACTCCACTAAAGTAATACATTTTTTATTAAAGATTTCATCTTTAATGCATAAGTTAAAATTCATTTTCTCACTATTATCATAACCTCACCACTACTCACAACCTAAACATGAATTAAATTCTATCACCACCATGACATCTATACAAGCCAAAACCAAATTAAAACCATCATTGCTACATCACCACTCATAGCCCAAACACTTGCCAAAATTAGCATGATTATTGTTTTAGTATTTCCTTTAAAAACGTTTTGCATGAAATAAGGAGTATAAAAATAAAAGGTGTAAGCCTCTCAAATTGGGGTAAACTTTGAGATGATTCATGGTCTAAAGCCTTCTAGTTCAAGTCTACCAGATCAATTTGAATAGAAGGATGACTCTGATTATCTCACACTAGGGCAACTTTTGGTTGATCCCATTTTCGAATGGGAAGTTACAACAAGCCCAAATATGGGGCATTATTTGAGTTGATCCCATTTTCTAGTGAACATATATAAGAAACTCAAAACTGGGGAAATAGTGAAGTTGCTTCTCATGGCTCTAGAAATCAAATTTTCTCAACCAAACAAGGAAAAATCTTACATTATCACCATCAAGAATAACTTCGGCAATGGCTCAAACAAGACTTCTACTTCTTTCCAAGTCAAATAATCACATATGAGGGTGTTCAAAAAAATAAAAAAATCAACAAAAAAAGAGCAAACAAAGTGAAAAGCATAAACGAGTGCTACGTTGAAAATCCATATGGGCAACCTAGGTAAAATGAGAGTGGTTCTAAGTCGAAAACTTGCAAAGGAGGCTTAAGATCACAATAAAATAAGAGAATTCTCGACACGTACCGACATAAGGTATTTTGGGCAAAAATTTGGGAAAATGAAAAGAACACCCTCAAAATGACAGTTAATACTACCCATCCACAATCACCTAAACTGGGGCAACTTTATGAACAATAACCACCTGCATGAAGACAATAGTTTAAAATGGGCACACTATGGTAGTTTTGTTGTTATAAAATACATCAACACTTTGGAAAGAGCTCTTCAGCCAACCTACACTAGGGCAATATGGCTGAGTTTAGTCATTATCATCAATATTATACTGGGGCAGTTTTATGGATCACCTTAAGAGAAAAGTGTCTTCAAGCCAATTGTGTCTTGTACTCATTCCTCTCAGAATATTAAAATAGAAGATATCGGTCAACGGTAGTTAAAAAGAATCGCTTCAGACGAGTTCATTGATAAATTTGCTATCGCAACAGAAAAAGAAATCATGAACATTTGTGGATCTTGAACCTCACTCCATTGCATAATCATATCATACATGACATACATAGATTAAAGCATCACCATTCCAATCGACGCATACTCATATTCATACATTAAGCACTATAATACAAACATCAACATGAATTTCATGCATCACATATGTCCAAACAATCATTACAATCATATGTTATAATCAAGCTTTTCAGGTCCTATACTCGACGAGCATTAAAAATCATACTTTCTAGGACACCGTGGCTGAAGTGTCTCAAAATCATACTTTCGAGGACCTCATGCCTAAAGTGTCTCAAAAACATACTTTCCAGGACCCATCTCTGAAGTGTTTCAAATCCTACATTCTAGGACCTTGTCCTTGATGTGCATCAAAATCATACTTTCTAGGACCCCATGCTTGAAGTTTTTCAAATCCTACATTCCAGGACCCTGTGCCTAACGTGCATCACAACCATACTTCCCACGACCCCGTGCCTAATGTGTTTCAAAATCATACCTTTTAGGACCTCATGCCTGAAGTGTTTCAAATCTTACTTTCTAGAACCTCGTGCCTGATGTGCATCAAAATCATACTTTCGAGGACCCCATGCCTAAAGTGTTTCAAAGTCAAACTTTTCAGGACCCCATGCCTAATGTGCATCAAAATCATACTGTCTATGACCCCGTGCCTGCAGTGTTTCAAAATCATACTTTAAAGGACCCGTGCATGATGTGTTTCAAAAGTCATATTTTCTACGACCCCATGCCTGAAGTATTTAAAATAAACTATCCAGAACCCTGTTTCTGAAGTGTTCAATCATACTTTCTAGGACACCGTGCCCAATGTGCTTCAAAATCATTTCATAAACATTGTCAGACTTAGATGTCGAAATGTTGACGTTGTTGGACTTAGAATATAGAGCGTCCTTTCATAAAAATTGTCGGACTCAAACGCCAAAATATTATGACGTTGTTGGACTTAGACGCTATAACGTTCTTTCAAGATAAACATTTTCGAACTCAGACGCTGAAATGTTATGATGTTGTTGGACTTAGAAGCCAGAGTGTTCTTGCTGGAAAACATTGTCAAACTTAGACGACAAAATGTTATGATGTTGATGGACTTAGACGCTAGAGCGTTCTTCTAGGAAAACATTGTCGAACTTAGATGCCGACATGTTATGGCATTGTTGGACTTAGATGCTAGAGCATTCTTCCTGGTAAACATTGTCGGACTTAGACACCAAAATGTTGTGAAGTTGCTCGACTCAAACGCTAGAATATTCTTTCAAAAATTAACATTGTCAGACTTAGACGCCGACATGTTAAGAGATCATTAAACCACCAAAGCAAAATTGGGAACTGCTTCAACAAATCCCTGGTTCATCATGGCAAGCACAAGAACTACCTCAAAAACTCCCTAGTCCATCACGACAAACACAAGAACTGCCTCCACAAATCCCTAGTTCATCACGGTTAGCGCGAAAATTGCCTCAACAAATCACTCGTTCATCACGGAAAACGCGGGAACTGCTCAACAAATTCCTGATTCATTATTGTAAGTGCGAAAAATGCCTCAACAAATTCCTAGTTCATCATGACAAGCGCAAACACGGCCTCAATAAATACTTGGTTCATCTTGACAAGCGCGAGAATTGCCTTAACAAATCCCTAGTTCATCTTGGCAAGCATTAGAACTGCCTCAACAAATCACTAGTTCATCATGGCAAGCGCGAGAAATGCCTCAACAAATCCTTGGTTAATCTTGGCAAGCGCGAGAACTGCCTCAACAAATCCCTGGTTCATCATGACAAGTACGAGAACTGCCTCAACAAATCCCTGGTTCATCATGACAAGTGCGGGAACTGCCTTTACAAATCCCAAGTTCATCATGGCAAGCGCAAGAACTGCCTCAGCAAATCCACCGTCTATCAAAGCAAGTGTGATAAGTGCTTCAAGAAATCAGTGGTCCATCAAAAGAGCCTCGATTTGCTTCATCAAAATTCAGTCCTTTCTCAAAGGCTTTTTCTGAGTCTTGACAAAATAGCGTTCATTTCTTTACTAGTTACATACCATGATACCTCTGAAATCTTAGGTTGCTTGCTATCAGGTAAGCAACATGTAAAGAGGGACAATCGTGAACATCAATTTTGTCCGGTTCAAAAATAGCCCAAAACCTTTTTCTCTCAAAAGTAATAAACAAATTATTTTCTAAAAAAAATACAATAAAAAATAGTTTCTAGAAGCCTGCATCCTTTTCTCAATTAATTAAAAGTAAAAAACAAAAAACAAAATGTCAAATTAGAAGTGAGCATCTAGAAACCCATACTTTTTTGTACTAAAAACCAAAATAATAACAAAGTGACCTTATTTTATTTATTTTGATTTTTTTGAAAATTTTATATTAAATAAATAAATAAATAAAACATTTTTTTTATAATTAGTTTAGAATTTATTAAAATAAGTAAATAAAAATTCTTGGAAATTTCCATTTTCATAAAATAAATAAAAAGCAAGTCAAATAACCATATTTTGTAAAATGAGAAAATATCCCTTAAAAGATGCTAAAATTGAAATTTAGATTAAGTTGTTAAGAAGGTTTTAGGAGATGAGTGGTATATTATGTACTATACATGGAGGATCGTAGATCACTAATGAGGCATTCTAGAAAAGGCAAAGAAAAGATCCATAAAAAACAATTCTCAAAAGTACATAAAAAGGTAGAGAAAAAAAAGAAAGAGAAAACATTGCATCAGAGTTTGTGCATAAGGAAGAGATAATGAGGGTGTACCGTGTGATTCAGTGTGGGTAACCTCATCGGAAGTAGCGTATTCCCGTCCGTTTTATCATCAGATCTGTTGACTCCCTCATTGACCACATGCTTAACGAATCAGATTGTGACATGGAGGTTTGTGCAGTCCGCCTCACGTACACGCAACAATAGTGGATCATCACTCCTTCTCCTAGCGCATAATCCTCTACAACCGATTTCATTTCAATTACGGTGCACCCTCTATTCCAACCAATCACACGACGACTCGTGTCCCCAACTGGCATAAATTTCACTCTAGCCAACTATGTCATGACATGTGGCTCACATAGGAAAATTTTCTTGTTCCGTGGCACACACATTCGCAACACCACTAGGTTTGTTTTTTTTCTTTTCCTTTTTTTTTCTTTTGTTTGCCTGAATTCATAGTTATTTTTGCACCAAAAAATTATAAGCGCTTGGAAAATAATAAAGATACAATTATATTGCAACCTTTTTTAATTACATAATAACAAATAAATAATTTGAGTTTATTTAATGTGAGTGATGAGTGATGGCCAACTTATTTAATTAGTAACTTTATTTATTTACTCCCTTTTCAGATTTCTTTTAACCATACCATAATGACCGATCTCTTTTTATTAAGTTCATCATATCATTTCTTATGAAAGATTGATATCAAAGAATAAAACAATAAATAAATGTTAGTTGCAGAAAAGTAAATGACATAAAGTAAATGTTCGTTGTGAAAAATAAATGTTAGTTGCGGAAAATAAATGACAAAAAGTAAATGTTAGCGGTTAGATTTATTATTCATCACTCTTTTATTGTCAACTAACAATCCATTGATTGAATTGCAGTTTTTGCATATTATTCTTACGTACAAAGTTACAAACAATGAATTGATTTGAACTTATGTTTTTAGGAATCCTTAATCAACAAATAAAATTTATAAGTTAACACTTTACTATTTTACACTTGCATCTCTTTCAAGATTCTATTGTAGTATAATATAGGGTTATGTCGAATCAAAGAGAATTACATTAATAGAAGACAAGCATATATGCATATTATAACAAAAATAATGATTAACAAGGAAACATATATTCCCAAATTCTTGTGCAGAAAATTGTTTTGAAATATGGAATTATTTCTAACTCAAATATTTTGAAAACATTAAACAAGTCATGTGTTATACTTTTGATTAATTCCAAACATCAAGTCTTTTACTTTCCATCTAGTGTCCTAGTATGGAAAAGATGATTTCCAAACCTTATGTAATACACTAAATAATAATTAACTACTACTCGTCGGAGTAGGTTGTCACACTCTATTTTAGGCTCCATTAGTTTTATTTAGCCTTGAACATAAGTTTCTTAAAATAGATGCTTTGATATGGCAAGTGAACTAAGGTGTAGGTTATACTTTTTAGTTCACTTGTCTTATAGTTCTTTTAATGGTGTTCTTAGTTCCACGAGAAAGGTAATTGTGTGCCTCTTTCCGGCTTAAAGGCCCAATTGTTCCCCCCATGAAGCTCCACTAGGAATAAGCATGTCTTCCAGTGCTTTAAGAAAGAGTCAAAGGGGTGGAAGAGTGTTGCTAATCACCCGAAACATCCAAAAGAAAGTATGAATGGTGCACGACTGATCTCAAGCCCAACAAAAAATGGGAAAAGCTTGAATGGATCCCCAAGCGTTGGGATGCAATTGAGAGGGGGCCACCTAGAGATGGTCGAGGACCAACAAGCACCACTTTTCCAAAGGAAGACAGAGTCCAATCTTCTTAAATTAAACACTATACATATAAAAGGAAGCATGGTCATTATACTCCTTTGCATAGTTGCTATAGACCCATTCATCCTCCATCAGGGCAAATAATGCAAATATATGAGATGATTCCTCCTCCACTTTAACCTCAGGACACTACTCAAACTTGAAGATTGTGTTTCCAACACCTCTCGATCTACCCATTCAAGACAAGACTATAGTGGATCATACATTGGTGGTGTTCGGAAGAGCTCGACATGAGAGGCATATTTTTTCACCATTATAGACCTAACACCAGAAGAATCGTTACACTCAGACAATAGTAATTCACCCACCATTTGCAACCACTCCCAATAAGGGACTGCCCGATTGGCAAGGTCGACAAGCATCCTACTTGCCCTCTTTGCCCGATCTGGCCTAGGGCTGAATAGGCACATCAAATATCTCTTAGAATACCCCCTACAACCCAATTCCCCCGATCAGGAACGGATGAGGATTCCCTATACTGATGACGCCAAGAGGACGAACCAACAAAGGATGAGGGAGGGCTTGACAACAGCTCCACACCACTATCACTCAAAGATCCCCCCTTATCCTACGATAATAGTGATAAAGGAAAGAGGAAAGAAAGATAAAGGGAAGAGAGTTACCTAAGTTGTTATTGAAAGAAGAGTGTTGATAGAACAATGAAAGCTGGAGAGTTTTCTGCAGCAAAACGACCAAATAACAAAGAGTAGAAATGGAAAAAATGAATAAGAAGACCCTCTATTTATAGGAAGATGGTGAGAGGGCCTTCCCAACGGCCCAACTTCTTGCATCCATCTTGGAAACACAAAAAATCTCGAGTATCGATTTAACAGTAGGCATGGGAATCCATGCGCCATAACACCAAAAGGTAGGGCAAGACTTCATCCCGACCGCACAAAAGCACTCAAGCACAATCTATTGGAAACCCAAAAATCAAGGCGACAAATCAATACACAACCAAAATATCTAAGGACAAGCCACACATCATCAAGCACCCCCATGATAAAGGCGATGCAAAACCCCACACGCCCTAGCCAACCACTTGTCGGAAGAACAACAGATCCATTAGACCCTCGTAATTTCCTCACACTCAACACATATGAAATAATTTCCTAAAAAGATCAACTGTCAACCGGAAGATCCTATCACCAGACCATACAACTAAAGTCTACAAGCACACCCAATTACTGGCCATGCCACGAGACATGGGTAACAATTCCATCCCACTCCGAAAAGGACACGTCATGGTCGGGCAAGAGTGACAATTGTCAACCCAAAACCGGAGACAATGTATACATCCTAAACTGCCTCAGACGATCTAGAAAGATATATTGTTAACCAAACAAAGACAATCGTACAAGAGACCACTTCTGTCACCCCTATGCTATCGTCACCTACATAGGACTCTCACACCATCTAGACTACACAGACCTCTACTACAAGGCACATGCTACCTACAAGATACCACAAGATAGGCCTAGAACATGGATGCTTAGCCTATTACAGGCTGTCAGTCAACTATCCACAGAGTACGGACCTTTCAGAGTCGTTTGATACTAGAAAGCAACCTCTGAGGGTCTAGAGCAGACCCGATAAACCATTTGGCCGGCTAAGCCAACAAAATCTACAAAAGTATATTTTACTCACTTCTCCACTATAAATAAGGGACTCCTCCCCATAAGAAAGATTACTTACTCTTATCTATTGCTATTTTACACTTACTCTTGCACTTTGCCTTCACATATCTCTTTCATATACTGACTTGAGCGTCGAAGAACCTTTTCAGGTACCTTCCCAAGCGCTCTAAGGCGAATTTTAGGCGACACCGGAAGACTCTACATCAGCCACCATATGTTCAGACCACATCTTCTCAAGACTATAGAACAATATTTGTCTTCATTATTAATTTATGGGTTTTGAGGTATATTCTTATTCAAAATGACTTTCCTTTCAACAACAAAAGTATACACAACTTTTAATCTAACTTACGAAGAGAATTTTAATTGTTCTTCAATCTTAGACACTCCTCTACAAGTCAATGTCAAATATTGTCGTGATGACGGTGATTCCCTATCCAACACTGTTGCATCACTTGTAAGTAGGATAAATGTCTTAATTACTTGAGTATTTCTCGTCTTGATATCTGATATATGATGCATAATAGGTTAGCCAATTTATGTTCACAACGCTCCTTCTTCACTTGATTGTTGTGCAACTAATCATTCCTTACTTGGAAGGTACCTCATACCAGGGATTGTTTTTCTTGTCGGGTCATCTCTTCACGTGATTGGTTTTAGTGATAAAAAAATGTGTAGGTTGTTGAAACACTAGGCAGTGTGTCACATTTTGGTGCATGTTTCTTGATCCTACACTTATTTCTTCGAAAAGAAAAACGCCTGACATAATCTCCAAATCATCCACATGTTGAGTATATACATTGTAATTCTAAGTAGCTTTATGAATTGTAATCAGTTGGGCTTTGTAGTTGTGTAATTGGGCCTGGTAGTTGAGACTTACTATAAATGGAAAGTTCAGGTTGTTAATCAACAACCAATTCATTCTATTTCTGTCTTTTCACTATTCATCATCTTCTTCAATTTCTTTCTCTTCTTTAATGCTTCTTTTCTCATCATTGAATCCAACAGTGGTATCAAGAGCCATATGATCAAGGAGCTTGTGGTGGAGTCCCAATTTTTTTCTTCTCTCAAACAAACTAAGTGACAAGGAACTCACGAAATTACAAGGAGCAAGATTGTGAAGTATGACCACATCAAATGGATTCAGCATGAATCTACCTATCCTAGATGGGAAGAACTTTGATCACTGGAGCATCCAAATGAAGGCTATATTTGGATTTCAAGACTGTCTTGATGTTGTACAGCAAGGGGTTCAAGAGTTGGATGAAAACTCAACCGAAGAAGAGAAGGTAGAGTTTAAAGAGGCAAAGAAAAGAGACTTCAAAGCAATCTTCTTAATCCATCAATGTGTGGATCACTCAAATTTTGAGAGGATATCTGCAGCAACATCATCCAAGGAAGCTTGGGAAATCCTAGATAAGTGTTATTCGGGTGGAGTGAAGGTGAAGAAAGTGAGGCTGCAGATGATGCGCAGGCAGTATGAACTACTACAGATGGAAGAACAAGAATCCATAGCAGACTACTTCACAAGAATCAGAACCTTGATCAATGTAATGAAAGGTTGTGGAGAGAAGCTATCTCAGCAAAGTGTAGTTGAGAAGATCCTGAGAACTCTTTCAGCAAAATTCGATCATGTTGTTGTGGCAATTGAAGAATCAAAGGATCTGGACAACTTCAAAATTGATGAGCTACAAGGATCACTTGAAGCACATGAGCAGAGATTCCTTGAAAGAATGTCAGATAGACAATCTCAGCAAGCATTAAGTGCTCAATTCAAGAAAAAGAAGAGCCTACAACACTTTGACAGATTCAACAAAGAAAGTAGCAAATGGCACTCAGGAAGGAAATTTGATGATGAGAAGCCATACAATACTGGAAGAGGATATCCAAGAAACAATTCCACTGACCTGAGTCAAGAGGGGGAATCAGGAATTGCAAGAAAAGGCAACTACAAAAACAGTGGAAAGAAGAAGAAGGACAAAAGCAGAATTCAGTGTTTTAACTGCAAGAAATGGGGCCACTTTGCATCAGAATGCAAACTCAGAATTAAGAGTAAAGATGCAGAGGCAAGTCTAGCCAAGGAAGAAGACTCAGATGAAGAAGTCTTGTTGATGGCAGAAGGAGAGATGGCTGACTTGGAGCTAAACACATCAGAAGAAAAGCTATTGATGATTAATACTCAAAGTGATCATCATTGCTCATCCAATAGTTGGTACTTGGACACAGGATGCTCAAATCATATGTCTAGAAATAAGGAGTGGTTCATGAACTTTGATGACTCAGTAAAGACCAAGGTAAGGTTTGCAGACAATAGCTATATCATTGCAGAAGGAATTGGCAGGTAAACACATTCCTGACAACAGGAGAAGGAAGCTGGATGACAAAGGAGAAAAGTTGATCTTTCTAGGGTATCACTCTACAGGGGCATACAAGGTGTACAATCCAGATTCCAATACCATCACATATAGCAGAGATCTAAGGTTTGATGAAACTCAGGCCTGGGATTGGGAATCAGTTGCCAAACCACCAAACAGAACAAGCCAAATGGACATCAACACCTCACAAGGAACTCTAGCAAGTAACACAGCAAGAGAAGAGGTAGCAAAAATCAGTGAGAGACCTCAAAGACAAAGAAACATGCCTACAAGATTGAGAGACTATGAAGTCTTCTCTGATACAACAATTACACCAAAAGGAGATCTGGTTCACATGGCCTTCCTAGCTGAGATGGAACCTATAACCTTTGAACAAGCAACCAAGGAAGTCTGCTGGACTGAAGCAATGAAGGATGAGATCAGGTCAATAGAGAAAAACAAGACTTGGGAAATCACATCATTACCCAAAGGAAAGAAAGCAATTGCAGTGAAATGGGTCTACAAGTTGAAACTTAAACCAGATGGGTCAGTAGCAAAGTACAAGGAACTACTCAGCCATTAGAAGTTGTGTATACTGATGTGTGTGGTCCTCTAGAAGTTCAGTCTCTTGGAGGAAATAACTACTTTGTAACCTTCAAAGATGACTTTACAAGGAAACTCTGGATCTTTCTGATGAAGAGAAAAAATGAAGTCTTCAGCAAATTCAAGAGCTTTAAGGCAATGGCAGAAAAGCAGTGTGGTAGCAAACTCAAAGTGCTAAGGAGTGATGGAGGAGGAGAGTATGTATCTCACTGCTTCCATGATTACTGTGACAAAGAAGGTATCATTCATGAGATAATAGCTCCATACACTCCTCAGCACAATGGAGCAGCAGAGAGGGTGAATTCAACAAAAAGAATGTTATGATCATGAAAGCTCCCCTGTCACATAACAGAACATTCAAAATTGGCATCAACTTGGGTGAAAGCAGATGCTTAGAGACTATAGCAGAGGAGACTTGGACTTGGCACCAAAGATTTGGTCACCTAAACTTCAAGAGCCTAGAGAAGCTAAGTCAAGAAAGATTGGTCATTGGACTACCCAACATAAGGGTTCCTTCTGAACTGTGTGAAGAATGCATCACAAGCAAGCAATCAAGGAATTCCTTCAAACAACAGGTTTCATCTAAAACTACTCAGCCATTAGAAGTTGTGTATACTGATGTGTGTGGTCCTCTAGAAGTTCAGTCTCTTGGAGGAAACAATTACTTTGTAACCTTCAAAGATGACTTTACAAGGAAACTCTGGATCTTTCTGATGAAGAGAAAAAATGAAGTCTTCAGCAAATTCAAGAGCTTTAAGGCAATGGCAGAAAAGCAGTGTGGTAGCAAACTCAAAGTGCTAAGGAGTGATGGAGGAGGAGAGTATGTATCTCACTGCTTCCATGATTACTGTGACAAAGAAGGTATCATTCATGAGATAATAGCTCCATACACTCCTCAGCACAATGGAGCAGCAGAAAGGGTGAATAGATCAATCATGAATATGGCAAGGAGTATGCTCAAGACAAAGAAGTTACCAAAGAAATTCTGGGGGGAAGCAGTGGCTACAGCAGCCTACATTGTGAATAGATGTCCAACAAAAAGGTTGCAAAAGGTGACTCCAGAGGAAGCTTGGTCCTACAAAAACTAGGTCTAGACTTTGGTGAAGTCTTTGCTCCAGTTGCAAGAATTGAGACCATCAGGCTGATCATTGCAATAGCAAGTTCAAAGAAGTGGAGCTTGAGTCAAATGGATGTGAAATCAGCATTCTTGAATGGTCCATTGGACAGAGAAGTGTTTGTGACACAACCTCAAGGTTTTGAGGTTCCAGGTCAAGAGCAGAAAGTCTATAGGCTAAACAAAGCTCTCTATGGACTAAGACAAGCCCCTAGAGCATGGAACAAAAGGATAGATGGATTCCTAATCAAACAAGGACTCATCAGATGCAAGAGTGAACATGGAATTTACATCAAGAGCTCACCTACAAACACATCAATGATAATATGTTTGTATGTAGATGACCTCTTGATAACAGGATGCAGAGATGATGAAATAGAAGGCATTAAGACAAAGCTGAAATCTGAATTTGAAATGACTGATCTAGGCAACCTATCATACTTCCTTGGAATAGAGTTTGCAAGATCAGAAGGTGGCACAGTAATGCATCAAAAGAAATACATTACAGACTTGTTAACAAAGTTTGGAATGAGCAACTGCAACTCATGCTCCATACCAGTAGAGGCAGGGAATGTCTTATGCAAAGGAAATCCAGATGACCATAAGGTTGATGCAACACTCTACAGGCAGATGGTAGGATCACTAAGATATGTATGCAATTCAAGACCAGATATCACCTATGGGGTTGGACTTGTTAGCAGACATATGGAGGATCCAAGAAATTCTCACATGATGGCAGTCAAAAGAATACTCAGATATCTAAGAGGAAGCATCAACTTTTGTGTGTTATTCCCTGTCAACAGAAGCAACAAACCAATCTCAGTGTATGGTTACACAGATGCAGATTGGAGTGGAGACAGAGATGATAGGAAAAGCACATCTGGCTACCTATTCAAACTTGGAGAAGCACCAATCAGCTGGAGCTCGAAAAAGCAGGATGTAGTGGCACTCTCCTCGTGTGAAGTTGAATACATAGCAGCTTGTTTAGGTGGTTGTCAAGGCTTATGGTTACAATCTCTGCTAATAGAACTTGGAGTCTGTCATGATAACTCTATGCTTCTATTGATGGACAACAAATCAGCAATCTGTTTGGCTAAGAATCCGGTTGCACATGGAAGGAGCAAGCACATAGACACAAAATACCATTTCTTGAGAGATCAAGTAGAGAAGCAGAACCTAAGGCTTGAATTCTGTCCAACAGAGGAGCAACAAGCTGACATTTTCACAAAGCCTTTGAGAAAGGACAATTTCGAAAAACAGAGAAAGAAAATTGGTGTTCTAAGTGAAGCTAGCTTGAATTAAGAGAGGATGTTGAGTATATACATTGTAATTCTAAGTAGCTTTATGAATTGTAATCAGTTGGGCTTTGTAGTTGTGTAATTGGGCCTGGTAGTTGAGACTTACTATAAATGGAAAGTTCAGGTTGTTAATCAACAACCAATTCATTCTATTTCTGTCTTTTCACTATTCATCATCTTCTTCAATTTCTTTCTCTTCTTTAATGCTTCTTTTCTCATCATTGAATCCAACACCACCAACTCTGAATATCGAGTTATATCTATAGCATGTCCAGGAATCATTTGGCTTTAATGGTCTGTTAGCTGAGCTTGGATTTCCTCATAATAATTCCACACCTCTACATGCTGACAATATTGGTGCTACTAAGATTGTTGTCAATCTCATTTTCCATGAGCGCTACAAACATATTGAGGTGGACTTCCATTCAAACAAGGTTAAATGTAATAGATGGTAATACTTTCAACAATGCTTGTTGTAATGAGTAACACTTGTTGTAGTGAGCACGGTTGATTATTATTTTTTGAATATATAAATTAAACATTTTATGTATACAAATATATGTTAATATTCATTTACTTTTTTCTTTAAAAAGTATGGCAAATCTTGAAAAGTCACGAGTTTCAACAACGCTCACTACAAAGGGCGCTATTGAATCGATACAAATAACAACGTTGCTTAAAGGAGTGTTGTTGAATGTTTGAGGTAAACATTTAGCAATGCTCGTAGTAGAAAGCGATGTTGAATATTTATCCGCTTATTACATTTAACAACACTTGCTTCAAATAACGTTGTTGATTCTCTTATGTATTGTATTTAACAGCATTGTGCTATTAAGTGTTGTTGAGTGACCGTTGTTAAATGCATGAACTATATGAAAACCATATTATTTCTCTTCCGCATATCACCTTAGGGCTTCAACTTGCAATTTTGTTTACCAATGTTAACCCTGGTCCTCGACATCAATTTCTCAATGGAAAATTGATGACCATTCAATTTGGTGTAGATTCATTTACATATTTACTCATGTTCATTCATGCATGTAGGTTGTAGTATTCATTAATCTCCTTGTAAATGAAAATAGTATTAATTCGTTCGAGTGTATATAAATACAAGTTGACTGAGCGACAAAGCACTCAAGCAATTTAGATGATAGTATTGTGGGTACCTGTAAATATTACGGGTTTAGGTACGGGAAAGCACTACCTGCGCTCGCCCGCACCCGTTGCCATCCCTAGATGATACTTTGACAACATCAACGACAACAATTGTGGTAGTTGCATAGTAACAACAAAGGTGAAGGTGGTGGTGATGGAAAGAAGAATTTAAGAGCTAAAAGCGAGTTTTAGTATTTTTTTGTGCAATCCTTTACTTAATTATTTGTCTTGTACTCAACCTATTTTAAAAATCAAATAATAGAGAATTTTCAACTCTTAATTCCATCGTTTTAAAGCAAATAAAACCATTTGTTACTATTGAATGCTAACATATAAAGAATATAAAAGGTAAACTATAAATAAAAATAAATGTTCAAAATATCAAATATGTTGATCAATCAAAGAATAATAAAACTCTTTGTTTTATGTGTATTCAAGTCAGTGTTGATTACTACTATTACAGTCATAGTTATGAAATGAGTATCCACTAATCACTTCAACTAAAAAACTGGTCAACCAATCCTTATAATGGCATGATACAATAATTATAGCATTTATACCGCCCACAATAAGCCAAAATCGATCATACCATTTGATTTTCATTTGAACCATAATGGTCATACCGATCAGTCTTCATTCACAATTATAATTTTTATGTATGTAACTTAAATTTTACCAAAATGTTATTGCAGGTGATCGAACATACAATTACTATATTTGTTTATACTTCTAAAACATAATATATCATCAAGTCTCACATTTTGTTTTAACAAATGATATATATATAAAAATAATTTTCACATTTTCAATAGATTTTAACATTGATGTTATTATAATATAAAAGTATATCTAATTTCATCATTATGCAGTTTAATTAGTGAATCATTAATTGAACTGTCATATCATCATATCAGTACTCTAACCGGTTTGATAACTAGTAAGATATTAATAATATCCACTTCAACTACCAACCAATTAGAGAAGAAAACTATACTCCAGAAAGAGAAACTAAAATAGAAAGCAAATAAAAAAACTCTCCCACATTTGTTCTAATTTCCGCTTGACAAAAACTGTTGATATTAAAATTGAACCACCGACCAAATCCAAATTACATATTCCTCCTACTTTATTCATGCAAATTTCGTATAAATGAGGCAAAACACTTTAGACCTTTTCCTTCCACGTTCCTTTACCTAATTAATGTACTACTTAAATACCGGTTTATTCGACGCAGTGCACCCATACACCCTTGATTAATTTATTTTTTGGCATGATTTGTTACTCATGACCCTGCATTGTTTACTGGTAAGTGCACTTATCCTTGAGTGAAATCGGCACTCCATCTTTTTCGGATCCATAACCACGGAGCACTCTATTTTCTTGTAGAACTTGGGCTTCACCAATTTGCCTAAAACAAAAGCCCTTGACCGCACCATCAAGCTCAATCTCAAGGTCACTGGATCAACCGGTGCACCATTTATACTGCTCAGGCTAGCTCCCCCTCCATACAGTGGGATATGACTCCCCTTAACAATTCTTCTGTTAGATCTCTGTCTCTTTCTTGATTGATAAAACTTAGGCATCTACGTATCAAAATCCAATATATCACATAACATATTAATGTGATGTTACAAAAAATAAAGTCATGTCCAAAAATATAATAACGTCCATAATTAGTTACCATTTATCACTACATAAATTATACATATATAATAGAGTAAATACACAATTTGCTCCCTCAAAATTTTTACATGTACGAGTTTGGTTCCTTAAAAATTAAAAAACTAAAAAATGATTCAAAAAAATATAAAATGTGAGTCAAATTACTCATTTTTAATATTTTATGACTTCTGATAAGGACTATTTTGACTTGAATTCATAATTATTGATTATTAATTTGAATTTTTATTTTGTCCTTAAAAATTGACAAAACCAAAAAATGATTCAAAATATATAAAATTGGAGTGAAATTACTCATTTTTAACATATTTTATGACTCCCGAGAAAGACTATTCTGACTTAAATTCATAATTATTGATTATTAATTTGATTTTTTATTTTTTCGTGATCAAATTGGTAGGGGTAATTTTTTTAAGGAATGACGTGAATATTCACTCTATATAATATAAATAATCAAATGTTAGAAGCTCCCATGATTTGGGAAGATAAATATACAAAGATTGAATTTGAGCTCATGATATTCAGGTCCACTAGGTTGTTCCGATGCTCACACTCTCATATATATAATGATGATTAATTAAAGTTTGGATTGTAAACTTACATTTCCGGTGGCTAGGGTATTGATATCACATGGACCCCAAAAAATGTGGCCGTATTGCGGAATGTCAATTTCACAGATGAATTCATTGATACCAAGCTAGTTGCAACTCCTGACATGTCAGCACCAGCTTGAATCACAAACTGATCAAACACTATGCTCTGTCAAAGCACAAACCAAAAACCAAAAAAAAAGAAAGTAACGTTAGTTATGTTTCATATGTTTGCTTCACATTTGGTACAAGAATCAATGAAATATTGAGACTTATGGGTATGTTTCTAAATCTGAGTCAAAATTATAATTAAAATAAAAATATTATGCTTTTAGTGTTATCCAAAACCACATCACAATTACAATAAGTATCAAATTACAAATCGACATGATTTTAATATAGAGGAGTCATCTTTCATACTGGAAAGACAAATACTATAAACCTATTATTGATAATGAAATAATATTTTTGACATTAAAATCAAAAGAAAAAAAAAGAACTCCGCTCTTTAGGAAAGAATCCTTATTCAATATTGAGGTGGCAATAACCTCAATAACCATATCAAGCTACAATTACAATATAACTAGTAATCATAATGGTACCTTTATGATCCTTAATGCAATTCCTTTGGATCATATTGGACAGTATCATACATCATCAAAGTGGAAAACATAATCATGATAACTGAAACAACCATAACAATCATGTGAATCATATTTTTAGGTAAACCCCAACCTAGATTAGAACCATTAAATAAGTGATATCTGAAAGTATGCATGTCAAGAGGAGCACTTTGGAAAGCTTTCTCACTATGTGTTTTGGTTTTGATGAGGACAACTTGTGTTTTATAAAGAGCTTGAAGATCATCAACAAATCAACGTGCTTAAGTCTCAAGATTGGTATTAGACTTAGACTAGTAATTAGTTTAGGTTGAGTCTAAGGCTTAGGTAAACTCAATACATGTCTCCTATGCATAAAACATTAAATCATTTTATTTTTTAGATATGTCATTCATAATATGTTCATGCATCACATATATACATGTTATCTGTGCATCCTAGGCATAAACTTAGTGTTGAACATGTATAAATTAAGTGCATAACGTATTTGAGTTTTGCAATTTAAAAGTACACTTGGAAATATG
>NW_017722299.1:0-22607 GCF_001865875.1 Lupinus angustifolius | reverse complement strand
TGAGAGGCATTTCATGTTTAATTTCTCATCATTTCATCTCACATGTTCATGCATTCATTGATGTTTTTGAGAAGATTTCATATTCTCTAAAATCTGTTTTTAACTAATGCATTATCATGTTATATGAGAGTTGCGTTAGAGTTGTATAGTATGGTCTTAATTTTTTAATCTGAGCATTGTAATTGTTTTAGATTACTCTATATTTTTGTTGTAAAAAGTGTTGTAACTTTGGGAATCTCAAGGTGTCTTACCACCAACGAGATTGTGTTGTATCTTCATTAGCTTAGAGATCTTGATAGAAAGAATAGGTTCTTGGCTGGGGCTACACCGCAAGAAAGGTTTTCTTGGGCGGTAGGAAGGGAGTCAAACCAAGGGATAAGGTTCTTTAGTTTCAAGCTAAGTGTTGTAATTGGAAGAATTGTTTGTAAAACGTTATTTCAATTATAGTGAAGAAAAATCTCCCAGATCAGCCGGGAGGCTTGGATGTAGTTTGCAAGTGGACCCGCAAACGAACAAGGATAAAAACCTTGTTGCAGGATTTTTCTCTCCCTCTCTCTTTTTATTGCTTTAATCGGTTACTTTGTATAGTTTTTAATTGCTATATTCTGTTTCTATACTATACTGGTGTAACTCTGATATTTCAGTAAGCTCTGTATATTCGTTTCAATCTCGGTTAATTGTCGTGCAAGAAACCGAATCTGTTTGTGTGTAACTCTGATATTTCAGTAAGCTCTGTATATTCGTTTCAATCTCGGTTGATTGTGGTGCAAGAAACCGAATCTGTCTGTGTAATCTGAGCTATTTTAATCGATTAATCGATTAATCTGTGGTTATTTCAACATTAACTGTTGTTTTCGAAAAGCAGATACTCTGACCGCTACACCTATTCAACCCCCTCCTTCTAGGTGTATTTTAGCCACTGATACCTAACAATATCTTGATTGTAATAGAAGGTTTCTGGGGGCGACTTGCTCCCCAAAGGATGAGAGAGAAAACAGAGAAAAGGATGAGAAAGCCCACAACAAATGCAAGAAAATAACATCAACGTCGAAACCCATGTGGATCATGGCCATCAAGAAGACCTTCTTCTTCAATGGGATGAAACTGATCCTTCCAAGGCCTCAAACCCTTGTGGTTAGAGGCACTTCTCTTGCGGGCTCCTAAGAAGCGAGTAGACGAAGATTATCGGGAGTGCGGGCCTAAGGAAGAGTTTGAGTGGGAGTGTGGAGGAGAGCCCAACGGGCTTTGTAGCAGGCTTGAGTGGAAATAATTGGTTGTCTTCTCGACGTCATTGGATGAGTCCTGTGACGGACTTTGAATGAAGTAAACGAGCCGGTGGCCGGGGGACCGAGCCGACGATGACTAGCTTAGGCTGCTGACCTTAGAGTCAGTCTTGGCCAACATTGATGACATGTTTCTTGTTGTTGGATTTGGTATAGAAGTGATTTTGTTCTATTTTCTTGATCTGAAATTTTAGTTTGTGATAGAAAGAGCGTGGAGTTAGAACTAAGACTTGTGAGCTTTGTGCTTTGAAGCGTGGATGCAGAATCTCCATAGTGTACATGTTGGGACAACGATGATTATTTTAGCTTTATTTACTCTGTTCCAAAGCTTTTTCTCGTGGCCCGTAATTAATACTAGAGGAAGCTGGACTTTGTCATCTAGCATTGATTGCCAGAAGCTTCTGTGCAATCTAATAAAATAAGGAAAATATGTTTGTTAAACCTAAAATTTAACATTTAATTTATCTAGTGGTGACATACAAATGTTGTCGTAATATTGTGGTTATGCTAATTACTGTAACTGCATCACATCGTAATTGTCATGTGACACTAAATTACATGATGCGATTACATTGAGCTGCAATGCAATGATAGAGCCCATAACAAGCCCAAAAGAACAAAGGTTCTTCTCAGTTGGCAAAAAAAGATCATGTTATGGAAATGTAATAAGTATATTTCCTTTTCTGTTTTAACCATTTTACCTTTTTGTAAGATCTAACCACATTTGTGGTTGAGATCCTTTCTTATTTTTTCTTTTTGCTTATATAAACTGCATGCGACTAAATGAAAAGGTATGAAAGATGCATATTCAGTAAAATTCCTTAGAGTTTATTTTTAATCTTTCCATAGAATCACTTTCTTCCTAATATTTTGGTGCTTTCACTCTTGCTCTTATGCCTCCTAAAGCTTCACAAAAAGATCCTAACGATTCAAACACACATTTGCTCATGGAGAAATTGAAAGAAAACGAAGAAATGTAGGATGCTAGATATGTTGTTATCACTATGGTTCTGCACAACATCATCGACAAACTTACAGAAATCAGGTTTGCGCCCACAATTTCCCATGAACCACTGCTGGTCTCTCCTGTTCAACTGATAACAACCTCTAGGGGTGGTTGCCTTTGTTTATGGTCGTTTTTTAATTGAAAGTCCTTGAATTTAAATGGAGGTGAATTATGAGCTTTTGTGTGTAAAATTTGGTTGTGTATTTGAGATGAGATATGTGTTTGATATGGATTTAGGTAAAAGAAGATGGATTGAGATCTGAGATGGTAGTGACGCCACACACACTTGGTGTTTGATAAGCATGTGAAGTTCACCACAATAAATTGGCTTTCTTGATAAGAAAGACCTTGACTCAGCGAAGAAGCTAAGAGAAAAACTTACTAACAAATGATGTTATTCCAAATAAAATTCAACTTGTTTTATTCAATGGGGGTTTTGAATTACATATAGGGTTTCTAGCCATTTGGCTTCCACGAAAATTGATTAAGTGTTTTCCACATGGTTCCATTTGAAATTTGAATAGAAAATCTATCTAAGACATGGTAAATCACACGACCCAACCGAATTATCCTTTGGTTGCAACAATTTGATCTTGTGCCTTGATTTCCTTAAAAGCATTTGACTTCAAATTTGAAATGGATTTGAGCCGAGTAGTTGATAGTGCACCTGACCAACTAATTGAGTGCATAGTTGTAACAAACTTGATCCTTTCTATTGAATATCTCACATGTGCTTGGTTTGAATTTGAATGAGCATTTTAAGTGTTTGGTCGAGATCCTCTTCATTTTGGGTAAGCCAAGATTACTCATTGTTCCTTGTTTGAATTTGAATTGTGTTGATCAAGCTTGGCTGAGTGGCCACACTCCAAGAGGTTGGGATTTGGCTTACCTTATGCAAAGCATCTTGCATCCCACCCTTAGCTTTGAATTGCCACAGGCCTAACACCTTACCTAGCTTTATCTTTGCCGAGATTCCATGCTAGCAACAAGATAATCTGTGAAGAAGATCTTTGCTCCTGACCTTGACATAGTTTTGATGAAGACACCAACATCACCAAAAAGAAGAAAAGGAAGAATACTTATGAAGACGAAGAAGATTAAAGCTTCAAGATAATTAGATTAAGTCTCTATGGGTACTTCTATCCTAAAACTCTTGAATATACAAAGTAGTAATGCTCAAACTATTTTTAAAGAAAGTTGAAACACTTTAAAATACTTAAAACAATTTTCAAAAATAGTGTGTAACGGGTTACTTCATCTAAGTAACAAGTTACGTGTGTGAGAAAAGAGTTATCCAACTTAAAACGGTTCAGAGTAATCCATTACTGTCTTTGAGTAATAGATTACCAATTTTGAAAAGTTGAGTAACCGACTACCCACTGTAATCGATTACTCTAATTCAATTTTAAATGAACAGTGGACAGAGATTTTGGGTAATCAATTACCCACTGTCAATAATTGATAACTGAGAGCTGTTGCATCAGATTTCAGATTTCAAAATAAAATGTTCTCACTCCAAACGAAATCTCTTCACTTCAAACAACTCCTACACTTTCAGAAAGGCACCATGGGTGTTTGGAAAGTCTATATAAAGGCTCTAACTCTCACAATACAAACACACAATAACACACAACTCTTATACAATTTCTAAAAGCTCTTAAACTTATTCTGAAGTTATTTCTCTATACTTTTTGCAACTAGTCCTTAACTTTCAAAGTTGTTTTTCTGAAGTTTCTTAGAAGTGTTTCAAAGTTTTCCATAGAGCATTACTACTTGGTATACATAAAGAATTGATTGGATTGAAAGTTATACTACTTTCATACTCGTAAAGGCAATCTGCCATTGTTGTACATTCTTCAATATTATTGCAGAATACTTTCTTTCATAGGGTGAGAAAAGAAATGGGATTAGAATCACTTGGAAATGTGTTTTCCAAGAGTGAATAAGGATTAGGGAGTGTGTAAGGCACATAGAAATCTCGGGGTGAGATATTGTAATTACAACTCATAATTCTTAGTGAAGAAATCTCTTGTGCTGAAAGAGTACTGGACGTAGCCTTTGGTTGACTAGAAGGTGAACCAATATAAAAATCATTGTGTATTCTCTTCTCCCTTATCTCTTTCATTTTATCTTGATTATTTTTCTGTATAAATGTTCCGCTGCACGTTAACTCTTGATTTTGCAGAAAAAGTGGCTATAATTTTTTAAGTCAACTAATTCACCCCCCTCTTAGTTGCAACCTCGTTCTTATAATTGGCACCAGAGCTATTTTTGAGTAAGTTATTATCAATTCTGATCCTATATTGAAGATGGCCTCAAGATCATTCCTAGGAGAAGGTTCCAACATCAACCACCCTCCAAGCTTTGTTGGAGAGTGCTATGATTTTTGGAAAATCAGGATGAGAATCTTCATAGTATCCATAGACTTAGATATATGGGATTCAATAGAAGAAGGTCCATTCATACCATACATGGTTGTTAATGGGGTTAAACAACCAAAACCAAAAATGTTCATGGACCATTAAAGACAAAAATAAAGTCCAATACGACCTAAAAGCCAAAAACATTCTTATGTCGGCTCTTGAAGAAAAAGAATTCTTTAGAGTGTCAAGTTGCAAATCTTCAAAAGAAATTTGGGACACTCTAGAAAGGATACATGGAGCAAAATAAGTACAAAGGTCTACAACAAATAGTGAAGCATCAACATCAAAACAAAAAACTATATGCTAAATATGCAAAAAACCAGATCATCTAAAACGTGCTTGTCTAGCCCTACAAAAGCATCATACTTTAAGAAGAACGAATGACAAGAAGCATAGAAGAACAAATGTTATATAAGAAGATAAAGATGATGGTTCAAATGCAGAACTCAGAATAAAGGAGCAAGCACATATTTCCTTGATGGCTTCACACAATTCAAATGATGATTATGAGGTTAGTAACTCTAAACCGAATGATACTTTTTCATATGATGAGTTATAAAATGCTTTCAATAATCTACATCAAGAATATGTTAAGCTTTCAAAACTTTTTCTAAAATAGGAAAATGAAATTTTTATTTTGGAAAGCCATAACAAAATTCTAAAGAAAGATATTGAAACCCCCACTTTTTCCTCATGTAAAAAATGTGTCGCTCTTTAAACTAAAGTTTCAACATTAAGTCTTGAACTTAATAAACTCAACAAGAGCAGTCCCAATTTAGAAAAGACCATAAAAGTTCAAAGACATTCAACAGACCATAGAGGTCTTGGCTATGCAAATAGTCGTGTGGCTATAAATGAGAATGCCTTAGGAAAAACAATCGTGGGAAGCACTATAAAGTTTTATAAAGAAAGTATCATATTAATCCTATTTTTTAAAAAAAATCTTGGACACATAAACCTCTACCCACTTGTTCTTACTGTGATAAAATTGGTCACACACCTAACACTTGTCATATTAGAAAATATGGTGTGTCATCTGGCCAATACAAATGGATAGAAAAAGGTGCTAACCCCACAGGACCCAAATCACATTGGATACCTAGAAAATCTTTTTAATTTGTTTTTTAGGAAAATTTGAGAGCTGCCTACAACTTATGATACTTGGATAGCGGCTGCTCAAAACACATGATGGGTGACAGATCAAAATTCTCTGTCCTTACTCCAAGGGACAAAGGATATGTCACATATGGTGATAATAAAAACGGAAAAATTATTGGAATTGGTAGAATTGGCAAGCCTCCCTCAACTACTATAGAAGGTGTGTCATATGTTGAAAGACTGAAGCACAATCTTCTTAGCATAAGTCAACTATGTCACAAAGGCTTCCATGTGGCATTCTACCCAGATAAGTGCATCATAGAAAGTAAGAATCCTCAACACTCTAAACTAGTTGGTAAGAGAATAAAAAATATATATATATATGATTGATATGAATTCATCTCTACTAATAACATGTTTAGTTGCAAACGATAATCATGATGCATGACTATGGAAGAAGAATTGCTCATATTCACATGGAGCATTTGAATAAACTCAATAAGAAAGATTTAGTTGTTAGTTTACCCAAAATGAAGTTTGTTAAAGACAAACTATGTAGTGCTTGTCAAATGGGTAAACAAAGAAAAACCTCTTTCAAACCAAAGCACATGGTTTCTTCCGATAGACCATTACAATTACTTCATAAGAATTTATTTTGTCCCTCAAGGACAAAAATTTTTGGTGGTAATTATTATGCTCTTGTTATAGTGGACGATTTTTCTAGATATACTTGGACTCTATTCTTAGTTCATAAGAATGAGGCATTCAAAGCTAAAAGAGTTCAGAATGAAAAATCTCTAAAAATCACTACTATACGAAGTGATCCAGGGGGGAGAATTTCAAAACTCTTCTTTTGAAGAATTCTGTGATGATCTTGGGATCAACGACAATTTTTCTGCTCCTAGAACACCTCAAAAAAATGGTGTTGTAGAGAGAAAGAATCGGTCCTTTGACGAAATGGCTTGAACAATGCTAACTGAAACTAACCTCCCAAAATATTTCCGGGCTGATGTAGTTAGCACTGCGTGTTATGTTTCAAATCGAGTTCTTATAAGACCTATTCTTAAGAAAACTCCCTATGAACTCTTCCAAGGTAGAAAACCAAACATTTCTCATCTGCATGTTTGTGGTTGTAAATGTTTTGTTCTGAACAATGGTAAGGATAACTTGGGCAAGTTTGATGCAAAAGTTGATTAAAGGATTTTCCTTGGCTATTCTCTCACGAGTAAAGCTTATAGAGTCTTTAATAAAAGAACTCTAGCCATGGAAGAATCTGTTCTTGTATCTTTTGATGAAACTAATCCTGTATTATAAGATGTGATATCTTGTGATGAAGACGACTTGCCAAGTTCCCCTACTAAAGAAAATTCTATTATTGATATTACAACTGATCTTGAGGAATTGAGAATGGATGATAATCTATCTTCTCAAGAAGAGCATATTCACTCAGATCTACCAAAAGAATGGATAACTCATCGAAATCATCCTATTGACAACATCATCAATGATATAAGTAAAGGTATAACTATTCGTAGAATGCTTGATGCTTATCTGAACATGGCCTTCGTCTCTCAAATCGAACCCTCCAAGATTGACGAAGCAATTGAGGATGAACACTGGATTCTTTCTATGCAGGAATAACTAATCCAGTTTGAGAGAAACGAAGTTTTGGAACTTGTTCCTAGATCGAAAAATATGCATGTCATTGGAACTCGTTGGGTCTTTAGAAATAAATTTGATGAAAATGGTGTTATTGTTACAAATAAAGCTAGACTAGTAGCCCAAGGATACAATCAGGAAGAAGGTATAGACTTTGATGAAACCTTTGCTCCGATTGCTAGACTTGAAGCTATTAGGCTATTACTTAGATATGCTTGTTCTCTTAATTTTCAGTTATATCAAATGGATGTCAAGAGCGCTTTTCTAAACGGCAACATTCAAGAAGAAGTGTTTGTAGAACAACCTCCTGGTTTTGAAGAATACAAACATCGTTCTCATGTCTACAAGTTAAAGAAAGCCCTCTATGGTCTAAAGCAAGCTCCACGAGCATGGTATGATCTTCTAACAAATTTTCTGATAAAAAAAGGTTTTACCCAAGGGAAGGTTGACACAAGTCTATTTATAAAGAAAATAAATCATCATACTTTACTAGTTCAAATTTATGTAGATGATATTATTTTTGGTTCTACTAATTTTACTAGTTCAAATTTATGCAGATGATATTATTTTTGGTTCTACTAATGAAAGTTTGTGTAGTGACTTTGGCAAAATGATGCAAGGAGAATTTGAAATGTCCATGATGGGAAATTTGAATTACTTCCTTGGACTACAAATGAAACAACTTGATAATGACATTTGTGTAAGTCAATCCAGGTATTGCAGGAATTTGCTGAAAAGATTTGATATGGATGACTGCAAGCCAATAGCTACTTCTATGGGATCTAGCACAATCATTGATACCGATGAAAGTGGAAAATGTATTGAAATATCAAAGTATCAAGGTATGATCGTAATCTCATAAGTTGCATGTTGCATTTATTAGAGAGTTAGAGCATTCTACGTGTTAATTGCTGCATCTATTTGTTAATTGCATTAGTGAGTTTAGAAATGAGAGATTCCTTGCTTTAGGATTGAGTGCATTTCATGTTATAATCTCTCATGTTTTCCCTCACATGTTCATGCATATTTTTGATGCGTTTTTCATGAATTTTATAATTCTGTAACTTCTGTTTTCATAACTAATACTTGTCATTTCACATGTGTTTGTGTTAAATGTGCATTAGAGTAAAGCCTTCATGTTGTATTTGAGCTTAGGTATAGCTTAATATTACTCTTGTAATTCTTGTGTAATTGTTGTGAAAGGGAATCTCTTGGTGTCGTATCACCAGTAGAGATTGTGTGTTTCTTCATAGCTTAGAGTGTAAGAAAAGGAAAGAACGAGAGATTCTTTGGCTGGGGCTACGCCGAAAGAAACGTTTTCTTTATCGGTAGGAAGGGAGTCAAACCATTGGATAGTTTCTTTGATTTCTTGTCATTTGCTAAGTGTTGTAATTGGATAATGTGTTTGTAAATTACATTGATTCGATTATAGTGAAGGAAATCTCCCAAGTCAGCCGGGAGGCCTGGATGTAGTTTGCAGTGGACAGCAAACGAACCAGGATAAAAATTCGATTTGCAGGATTTGTTTCTCTCTCTCTCTTTACTGTTTTTCAATCGATTTAATTTGTATATTTGATTCAACTAATACATTCTGTTCTTTTGTTGTATTGCAAGCTATTCTGATATACAAATTTGTAAGCTCTGTATTCGTTCTGTTATCGGTTATTTGTTTCGCATTTAATCGTTTCTGTAATTGCTTACTGGTTCTGTTTAATCGATTAATATTCCTGTGTTAATCGATTATACTGTTTCTATTAATCGATTAAAATAGTTTCTGTTTAAAACTGTTTTTTGTGTTAATCGATTAAGACTGTGCTTATAATCGATTATCCTTTTCTCCTTAATCGATTAAATAGGGTTGATTCAGCATTAAGTGTTGATTTGCGAAAAGCGGTAATTCTAACCGCGACACCTATTCAACCCCCCCCCCCTTCTAGGTGTATTGTAACCACTGATACCTAACAAGTGGTATCAGAGCTAGTACGAAGTGCTAGCTCAACCGCGTATTCGTGATCCTAAAGGGAAAAGGAATGGGTTCTTCAAATCCATTTGGTGGTGATGGGTCATCCATTAATCGACCACCAATATTCAGTGGTGAAGGGTATGCCTACTGGAAAGTGCGCATGCAAATTTTTATTGAGGCCATAGACTCGGATATTTGGGAATCCGTAGTCAACGGCCCTTACGTTCCACAACATCTTGTGGACGATCAACCTAAAGATAAACCGAAAAGTTTATGGACCGATGATGAGCGCAAAAAGGTCCAGCATAACCTGCGCGCCAAAAACATCATCACATCGGCCCTATCATATGATGAATTCTTTAGGGTCTCGCAGTGCCATAATGCGAAAGAAATGTGGGACACTTTACAAGTGACTCACGAAGGCACTAGCGAAGTCAAGCGCGCAAGACTGAACGCGCTGACCCACGAATATGAGTTGTTTCGCATGTTACCAAGCGAATCAATATGTGATATGCAAAAGCGATTCACTCATATTGTCAACCATTTAGTTGCTCTCGATAAATCATTTGCTAGAGGTGAACTAACTAATAAAGTTTTGCGTTGTCTTGACAGGAGATGGCAACCAAAGGTGACTGCAATTGTTGAGTCTAAAGATTTAGATTCTATGCCTTTAGCTACTTTATTTGGAAAACTTCAAGAGCATGAAATGGAGTTGGGTCGCTTGACCATGAATGAAGAATCAGACCGGAAGAAGAAGAGCATCACATTGAAGGCCACGACCTCCAAAGACAAAGAAGAGAAAATTGATGATGAATCTGATTCCGATCTAGATGATGAAACTATGGGTCTCCTAGTCCGAAAATTTAGCAAATTCATTAAAAGAAAAGGAGGACTCAAAAAGTTTCAAAAGAAGGAAGCGAAAGAGTCAACCAGTAAAGGCAAGAATAACAAGGATCGCTTCACTTGCCATGAGTGTGGAAAAGTAGGGCACATGAGGTTTCAGTGTCCAACCTACCTAAAGAAGGTTGATTCAGAAAAGAGCACTCCCAGGGACTTCAAATCCAAGAAAGCTTACATCGTTTGGGATGTACCTGAGGAGGAGTCGACATCAAGCACCTCAAGTGAGGAGGAGTCAGCAAAGCTGTGTCTGATGGCCAGATCTGACATCGATACAAATTCAGACTCATGCAAGGGCAATGATGAGGTATATTCTGACACCTCATCCACTTCGGATGATTCACCTCCTTATGATGTATTGTATGATGCTTATGTCGAGTTGCATGATGAATTAAAGAAATTGGCTAGAATTAACATTGATAGGAAAAGGATAATCCTGATAAACGAACAAAAAATAAGCCAATTACAAAAAGAATTAGATGAATTAAAACTGGAAAATGAAACTTTAGATCTCATCTATTCTTGTAGTTCATGTAACTGCTCTGCTAGTAACTTATGTCAAAAACCTGTCTGTGAGACTTGCGAGACTTTGCAAGAGGACAATTTTAAACTAAATGAAAAACTCACACGTCTCACAAACAGTAAACTGCAATTAGATAACCTGCTTAATCAAACTAGAAATGTTGGTGATCGAACTGGTCTAGGTTATACTCGCACTGCTAAAAAGAAGCGACCATATAGAAAACCGGTAGCTCAAGCTAAAAACAAATATCATAAGCATTCTCCTACTTGTTTTTATTGTAACACATATGGTCATACTTATCATTCATGCTATATCAAAAAGTATGGTATACCTAGCGGAGTTTATGTATGGAAAAAGAAGGGAGATGATTCCCTAATCACTAACAGAAAAGGACCCAACATAAATTGGGTACCTGAGAAAAGTAAGTAATCTATTTTGCAGGTATGTCTCCGAACACATGGACAAAAATGGTACTTAGATAGTGGGTGTTCGAGGCATATGACAGGTGATAGATCAAATTTCCTGGATCTCTCACTTAAAGGAAAAGGATACGTCACTTATGGAGACAACAACAAGGGAAAGATACTCGGCACAGGAACAGTTGGTAACTCATCCCAAACTCTGATTGATAATGTCCTTTATGTTGAAGGACTAGAACATAACTTGTTGAGTATAAGCCAACTCTGCGATAAAGGTAATCGTGTATCCTTCGATTCTGATTGTTGTGTCATTCGTGATATTTTATCTAATAACGTTAAATTTGTTGGTCACCGTATAAATAATATTTACATGGTTAATTTGGACGATGTCACTACATTATTTTCAAAATGCTTTATTTCTAAAGAAGATGACATCTGGCTATGGCATAGACGTGTTGCACATATCCATATAAAGCATCTAGATAAATTATCATCAAACGAACTAGTTGAGGGGCTACCAAAATTGAATTTTAAAACTAAAGAAATTTGTGACACTTGTCAAAAGTGTAAACAAACCAAAAACTCTTTTAAAAATAAAAATGTGATATCCACTTCAAGACCTTTGGAGCTACTCCATATGGACTTGTTTGGACCATCACAAATCATGAGTTTTGGTGGTAGTTACTACGCTCTAGTTATTGTTGATGATTTCTCTAGATTTACATGGACATTGTTTTTATCATCAAAAAGCGACGCGTTCAAAAATTTTAAAAATCTTGCCAAGCAAATCCAAAACCAACTTAACCTAAAAATAATATATATACGAAGTGATCACGGGGGAGAATTTGAGAACTTTCAGTTCGACAAATTCTGTGATAAGCATGGCATTTTGCATCAGTTCTCTGCTCCTCGCACTCCACAACAAAATGGAGTTGTAGAGAGGAAAAATCGTGTTTTAGAAGAATTAGCGAGAACCATGCTTAACGAAAGTAATACCCCCAAGTACTTCTGGGCTGATGCAGTTCATACTGCATGCTATGTTATAAATCGAGTACTCTTAAGGCCAAACTTGAACAAAACTCCTTATGAACTTTTAAAAGGCCGCAAACCAAATATATCCCATCTTCACGCTTTCGGTTGCAAATGTTTTATATTAAATAATGGAAAGCGGGCCTTAGGGAAATTCGACTCTAAAGCCGATGAGGGAATATTTTTGGGATACTCGATTCATAGCAAAGCTTTCAGAGTCTTTAACAAATATTTAATGCAAGTTGAAGAGTCTATCCATGTACAGTTTGACGAATCTTCTCCAAAAGAGAAGAGAAAGGTCGTTTCTGATGATGTTGCAGGTGCTTTGGAAGAAGCATACTCCAAGGACATGGATAATGAAAAAGGAGCCAATGATGAAGGTCAAATCGAACCTCAAGAGCACTCAGACATGCCTACCGTGTGGAAAACAAAGAAAGCTCACCCAATTGATAAAGTTATAGGTGACATATCTACGGGAGTGGTAACCCGTAGTTCCTTACGAAATTTCTGTAATTTTGTAGCTTTTGTATCGCAAATTGAGCCTAAGACCGTTGATGAGGCCATTGAGGATGTACACTGGGGTATAGCTATGCAAGAAGAGCTAAACCAGTTTGAGCGTAATAATGTGTGGGACTTGGTCCCCAAACCTAATGATCATCCCGTAATTGGTACTCGATGGGTCTTCAGAAATAAACTTGATGAATCTGGCTTAATAATTCGAAATAAAGCACGTTTGGTGGCCAAAGGCTACAACCAGGAGGAGGGTATCGATTATGACGAAACCTACGCTCCTGTAGCCAGATTAGAGGCCATCAGGATGCTTCTTTCCTTTGCATCTTTAATGAATTTCAAACTTTTTCAAATGGATGTAAAAAGCGCCTTCCTGAATGGATACATTCAAGAAGAAGTTTATGTTGACCAACCGCCTGGTTTTGAAAATTTTAAATATCCGAACCATGTTTACAAACTTAAAAAGGCACTATATGGTCTCAAACAAGCTCCTAGAGCTTGGTATGACAGACTTAGTACCTTTCTTTTAGAAAAAGGGTTCGAGAGAGGCTTGGTTGACACAACGCTTTTTATTAGAAAATCAGAAAATCATGTTCTGCTTGTACAAATCTATGTAGATGACATAATATTTGGATCTACTAATGATATCTTGTGTAGAGAATTTTCTGAGATGATGCAGGGGGAGTTCGAAATGTCTATGATGGGAGAACTCACATTCTTTCTAGGATTGCAGATAAAGCAGCTAGAAAGTGGGATATTCATCCATCAGGCGAAATACTGCAAAGAGCTACTCAAGAAATTTGAAATGGACAAATGTAAGGAAGCTTCCACACCTATGGCATCTGCTTGCTACTTAGACAAAGATGAGAAAGGAAAAGCAATCGAGGTAACGAAGTATCGTGGTATGATTGGGTCTTTACTTTACTTAACTGCAAGTAGACCTGATATCATGTTCAGTGTATGCATGTGTGCGAGATATCAATCATCACCTAGAGAATCACACTATATAACTGTTAAAAGAATCATGAGATATCTAAAAGGAACTATTAACATGGGATTATGGTATCCTCGGGATGCCTCACTATCCTTGGTGGGTTATTCCGATTCCGATTTCGCCGGATGTAAGTTGGATCGGAAAAGCACTAGTGGTACTTGCCACCTATTGGGCAGTTCATTAGTAGCATGGCACAGCAAGAAGCAAGCCTGTGTTGCTTTGTCCACCGCTGAAGCGGAATACATTGCCGCTGGTGTGTGTTGCGCTCAAATCCTTTGGATGAAGCAGCAACTTAAGGACTTTGGTCTTAAACTTGAAAAGATCCCAATAAAATGCGATAATACAAGTGCCATTAACCTATCCAAGAATCCCGTTTTGCATTCTAGAACAAAGCATATAGAAATTAGACATCATTTTTTGCGTGACCATGTACAAAAAGGTGACTGTGTTCTTGAATTTGTGGAAACATCTAAACAGTTAGCAGATATTTTCACCAAGCCCCTTCCCAGGGATACCTTCTATGTTCTAAGGAGAGAACTAGGAATTCTTGATGAACAATATCTTGTTTAAAAAAAAAAATGTTTAGCTGTTTGCATAAATTGTCTTGCTTCTCTATGCCTATGTGTTTCATGTTTGAATGATATATGTTAAAAATGCAAAAATATATCTCTTGATTAACTTCTTAATGTGATTATATTATGTCTCGATAAATCTGTTATAATGCATACGTGTGTCCTAAAAAGTCGAAACCACTCTGCTGCCTAAAAACGAAATTTTCTCTGATTTAATCGATTATGCAAATAGTTAATCGATTACCTGGGCTTCATTTCTGGAAAATTCAAATTTTTAAAAATTTAATCGATTAAACAGCCCGTTAATCGATTACCTGGGCAATTTTTTTTGAAAATTCAAATTTTACACTGTTTTAATGGATTAAACCATCCCGTTAATCGATTAAAACCAGTACGTTAAAGGCAAACAGTGTCTCGGTGTTGTACTTTTTTTTACATTTTCGCAACCTCTTTGTGCCTTGATTTTCTGAAACAGCAACAATACTAATCCAGGTGCAATAGGATTAAGTAAACCTCACCCTAAACCTCTCAATCCTTCCAAAATCGCTCTATTTTCATCCAAAATCCACTCAATTCCGAATCATCCAATCCAAACCCTAGGTTAGGCTTTGCCCCTCTGTTCATCAATCTCAGTTTCGAGTTCATCATCTTCAATGGAGCAGAGTCGTCCAAAGCGGGTCAAGACTACAGCAACGCGCATTCGAAGAAGGGAAACCGGCTCACCCTCCACTCGGGACCGCGGTGACCCCTATTATTCCCTCATTTTGCAAGAGACCCGGTTGGCAAAATTTCAAGGCCGCAAGCCTACATACATCAGGTATGCCGACTTAACCTGGTTAGCGGAACAAAACTTTAGTTTTCCGCATGACATGGAGGCTCAAGGAGCCGTTCAGTTTTTGGAATTGAAGGGACGCGTATACCCTGCTCTAGTTAGGGAATTTTACGCTAATTTTAGATACAAGGATGGCAAATATTGGTCCATGATTTCCGGTAATTTGTTTGAGATGAGTGAGGATTTATTTCTGAATGTTGGAGGTTTATCGTCGTCTGGTTTTGGAATAGGGGATTGTTCTTGGGTCAAGGACAATTTTGATCCCGTTGATGTGTACAAGTCATTCCTTCGGGGCCCTCATCTGTATATTCAGGGTCAACTGACCAAGGCAGGGTCACTTTCTGTTGAGAACAGGTTATTGCATTATGTTATTGCTTACATATTAGTGCAGCGGAACACTAATCATGCACAGCCTACTGTGAATGATTTGCGTTTCATGTATGCTGTAAAGAATAACGTGATGATCAATTGGCCTGAGGAAATTCTAAAAATCATGAACAGCGTTTCATTGTCTCAGTCCAAGCTGCTCCCGTATAGCATTTTCATA
Source organism: Lupinus angustifolius (assembly GCF_001865875.1). Classification (NCBI taxonomy): domain Eukaryota; kingdom Viridiplantae; phylum Streptophyta; class Magnoliopsida; order Fabales; family Fabaceae; genus Lupinus; species Lupinus angustifolius. Next base: position 6,852 of record NW_017722299.1, on the reverse strand, counting down.
TCCCGCATTGTTGATTATTTGCGCATTGACATTTCTGATACCATCATTACTGAGTACACTGATAAAGATCACTTGGTGGGTGAGAGTCTCATTCATAAGATGGGAATTTACAAGTATGGTACTACATGGCAGTATCAGGAGGACTATACCACCTTTGATCTGGACTTGTCGGATAATGAGCATCAGGAGGATTTGGGTAATCAGAATGCAACTAATCAGGGGGAGTCGTCTGGAACAGCACCTCAGAGCTCTGTGTTTGGTTTAGCTCAGATGGAAGCCATGGAACAACGACTTAACAACCGCATGGATCTGCACTTCCAAGGGCTGAAGGACTCTTATTTTGCAGGTATGGAGCAATACGAGGAACGTCAGAATGCCTACACCGATAACAAAATTCAGGAGCTGAGGACTATGATTCAGTCTACCGCTGAGGCTCAGAATGCCATGTTCTGCTCAGAATTTCAGAAGCTGTCTATGCTTATCCAGGGAAATCAGAACACTGCTGTGCCTGATGATCAGCCTGTCTATCCTCCGCCTCAACCTTAGTTTAGCTGACCTTAGACCTAGGTTATCCTATCCTTAGGTTTATTTTTATCTTGTGGCACCTTCTGGATTTAGTTATCGTTGTTGCTTTCAGAACTGATTCGTATTTTGCTTTTTGTCTTTTATATTGACTTTATGGCCTGTACTATTTCATGACTTTCTTTACTCTTTATGCTATGCAAATGTTTTTGTTTTTGCTATAATTATGTCAAAATAGCTTATTTGCCTTAGTGAATGGATCTTGATCATTTGAGATTTAATAATGCTTACAATGCTTAATATTTGATTAAATCTTGTATGCCATTCTCACTTCCTATTAGCTATTTTTTTTGTCAAATCAAGCGCATTTGTTCAATTTACCGAAAAATGAAACAGGTTAATTTGTTAAAACCCAAATTAATTCATTAACATTGTTTTATGATTAACTAATATCTCTTCCTAGCTTTTTTGACCTGGGTTATCTTTTTGATAATGTCAAAAGGGGGAGAAAGGTTGTTTTGTTGTTTCTAAATTGTGCAGGTTGATCGTTATAACAGCTTCCGATAAATGTGCGCATTCCATCAACCTTGCCAACACAATCTTCAAGCTTATTCATCAAGCAATTGTTACTTTAAAATTGATGAACTTGATGTAGAGTTTGTCATCATCAAAAAGGGGGAGATTGAAAGTGTGCATGTCAAGAGGAACACTTTGGAAAGCTCTCCTTGAACGTCATGGTTTTGATGAGGACAACTTGTGCCTAAAAGTGCTTGAAGATCACCAACAAATCAACGTGCTTAAGTCTTTATTTGGTACTAGGCTTAGACTAGATTCTAGTTTAAGTTGAGTCGAAGGCTTAGGGCACCTAATACATGTCTCACATGCATTTATCTTTTAAATCATTTCATCCATGAGATATGTCATTCATAATATGTTCATGCATTACATAAATACATGTATATATGCATTCTAGGCATAAAACTAAGTGTCAAACATGTATTATCTAAGTGCATAACATATTTGATGTTTTCTATTTGAAAATACATATTTTATTTAGTGTTAATCGATTAACCATACTTTTAATCGATTAACCCAACTGCTGTGAAAAGTGGTTGCTACTGGAACACGTTTTTGAAATGCAGTTAATCGATTAAGGCTTTACGTTAATCGATTAACCTAAGTGATTTTTAAGTTGTTGAAACTGAAAAACTGAATACCAAAATCAGTTATAATTTTTAGTCCCGTTAATCGATTAAGATGGCATTTAATCGATTATCTGGGGTTCTGGACTGATTCTTTATAAACTGCGTTTTCAGAATTAATCTTATAAGTTGCATGTTGCATTTATTAGAAAGTTAGTGCATTCTACGTGTTATTTGTTGCATCTATTTGTTAAGTGCATTAGTGAGTTTAGAAATGAGAGATTCCTTGCTTTAGGATTGAGTGCATTTCATGTTATAATCTCTCATGTTTTTCCTCACATGTTCATGCATATTTTGATGCGTTTTTCATGAAGTTTATGATTCTGTAACTTCTGTTTTCATAACTAATACTTGTCATTTCACATGAGTTTGTGTTAGATGTGCATTAGAGTAAAGCCTTCTTGTTATATTTGAGCTTAGGAATAGCTTAATTTTACTCTTGTAATTCTTGAATAAATTGTTGTAAAGGGAATCTCTTGGTGTCGTATCACCAGTAGAGATTGTGTGTTTCTTCATAGCTTAGAGTGTAAGAAAAGGAAAGAACGAGAGATTCTTTGGCTGGGGCTACGCCGAAAGAAACGTTTTCTTTATCGGTAGGAAGGGAGTCAAACCATTGAATAGTTTCTTTGATTTCTTGTCATTTGCTAAGTGTTGTAATTGGATAATGTGTTTGTAAATTACATTGATTCGATTATAGTGAAGGAAATCTCCCAAGTCAGCCGGGAGGCCTGGATGTAGTTTGCAGTGGACAGCAAACGAACCAGGATAAAAATTCGCGTTGCAGGATTTGTTTTCTCTCTCTCTCTTTACTGTTTTCAATCGATTAATTTGTATATTTGATTCAACTAATACATTCTGTTCTTTTGTTGTATTGCAAGCTATTCTGATATACAAATTTGTAAGCTCTGTATTCGTTCTGTTATCGGTTATCTGTTTCGCATTTAATCGTTTCTGTAATTGCTTACTGGTTCTGTTTAATCGATTAATATTCCTGTGTTAATCGATTATACTGTTTCTATTAATCGATTTGAAAGGAAAAGTACAAGTGTTAGTTGTCATATTTTAGGCAATGCTTTAGTCTCTTGGTCTTGCAAGAAACAAGCATGTGTTATGCTAAGCACTATTGAGGATGAATATATAGCAGCATGTAGTTTTTGTGCCCGAGTGTTGTGGCTTAAGCAACAATTACAAGATTATGGCTTAAACTTAGGCTGCACTCCGCTGAAATGTGATAATACTAATGCTATAAACCCCACAAAGAATCCTATTATGCATTCTAGAACCAAACACATAGATATAAGACATCACTTCCTAAGGGACCATGTTCAAAAGAAAGATGTATCCGTAGAATTTGTTGATACTCATAACCCACTTGTAGATATTTTCACTAAGCCCTTGGCAAAAAGAACCTTTTTACAAAATTAGACTTGAATTAGGCATTCTTGATGAAGCTTACCTGTCTTAACATGCTTATATGATTATATGTTTGCTTCATTATGCTTATCTCATGCCTACTTGATCTTAAATATATTTATTTGTGTTCAAAAACGTCAATTTTTGGGTTAAAAATCATTTTCAGTGCATCAGTATGCTTAAAATAAATTTTTTCTAGGGTCAGTAACCTATTACTCTAGAGAATAACCGATTACAGGGTGAACAAAGAGTTTTAGTAACCGATTACCCAAAGTGTGTAATCGATTACTCAAACTCTTTGTCTGAAATTTTTTAAAATTTCAATTTTAGTAACCGATTACTCAAAGTAGCATAATTCATCTTCTTCCTCCTACTTTCTTACTCGTGCATACCCCTCTCTCACTGTAAAATCTTCATTTCTAAACCGTTTTGGGTGATTTTTGTGTCCATTCCTTTCACATTTTCGATTCTAAACACTTCTAACCAATCATTTTCGTGATTAGTGGCTTGAATCCAAAACCCCAAAATCTCCAAAACCCAAAAACCAAAAATTTCAAAATCCCAAATCCATGGCTTCTTCTTCTAGATCAAAGAAACAATGTACCAATACATCTCAAAGGAGTCAAGGAACAACATATTTGGAGTCGAACCCTCTGGATTTGACAAGGCTTCTTGCTAATGATGAGATACACAAGATATTCGAGGAGCACTTCCATGGTCGCACCATTTTTTCTCCAAAATATGGTAATGTAGGGAATTTTGAATTTGAAGATTTTCTATTTCCTTATCTTTTGTGGCAACAAAACCTATTTGACTTTTGTTGTGAAACTAACGACATATATCCCGAACTTGTTCGAGTATTTTAGTGGAATATGAACTTTCGGAAAAATCGTCTCACTTCCTATGTGAAAGGAAAAGAGATTGTTTTAGATGCACTGTTGGTTTCGGTCTTCAGTGTGAATGAGAGAACTATGATCGTAAGGAATTTTACTATTCCATGTGTAGAATTTCTAAAGAGGAAATTGAATTGCGTAAGCAGCAAGGCTTTTGTGAAATTGTTAAAAATCGAGATATTCTCTCTAGTGTACATCTCAAACTCGAAGATCGTTTGCTTCATTTTCTGCTGAGCTATGTCATCTTACCAAAATTTTCAAACCATTCTCAAATAAGTGACATAGAGCACCAATTGATGTACGCTATGAAATTTAACATCAAGATCAATTGGACTCAGATGATAATGCGACAAATGTGGAACGTTCGAGGAACACAAAGTCCTTTGCCTTATGCTATCTTCATAACAAACATTCTTGAACATTTCGGTGTGTCTACTAATGGTGAAACCAAGGTACCGCTGAATCTTCGCGAAAGCAAGATTTATGTGGAACTTGTCCACAAAATGGGTTCTCCATTTATCCACGTGATCGTCACTCTTATAGGAATCAATCTGATAGACAACCTGCACCTGCTGATCAAACAGAACCTAACCCACCTGCACCACAACCTTCTGAGTTTCATGCTCAATGTTCCTCATCTACTGATATGCCTACCAATCAGATGATAGTGAACGAGTTGGTTTCTCTTCGAGGCTACATCTCCAATTGAATGGATGCCTTTGATACTCAAAACCAACAGATCCAGTTTGAACTTCATCATCTCTCTTCTAAGCTGGGCAGTATGGACGTTGATGAAGATAGTCATGAGCCTGAGTCTTAGAGTGTGTCTAGGTTTTTATGTTTGTATCGGTGCATAATTCTGAACATTTTTTTTATGTGTGTAATATTTGTATGCTTTGAACATCTACTACTATGCTATGCTATGTTTTTATGTTTGAACAATATTTGATTTTATGCTATTATTGAAAGTGCGTATGTCAAGATAGCACTTTGGCAAGCTTTCTCACTGTGTTTAGTTTTGATGAGGACAACTTGTGATTATAAGAGCTTGAAGATCATCAACAAATCAACATGCTTAAGTCTCAGATTGGCATTAGACTTAGACTAGTAATTAGTTTAGGTTGAGTCTAAGGCTTAGGTAAACTCAATACATGTCTCATATGCATAAAACTTTAAATCATTTTAAGTTTTGAGATATGTCATTTATAATATGTTCATGCATCACATAAATACATGTAATATGTGCATCCTAGGCATAAACTTAGTGTTGAACATGTATAAATTAAGTGCATAACGTATTTGAGTTTCGAAATTTGAAAATATACTTGGAAATATGCAGTTAATTGATTATGGCATGTTTTAATCGATTAACATAAGTTTTTGAAAAGCTGTTGAAACAGAAAACTTGGAAAATCTATATGACATTGCATTTGTGAGATTAGAAAAGAGAGAATTCTATGCTTTAGGATTGAGAGGCATTTCATGTTTAATTTCTCATCATTTCATCTCACATGTTCATGCATTCATTGATGTTTTTGTGAAGATTTTGCATTCTGTAAAAACTGTTTTCAACTAATACTTTGTCATGTTATATGAGACTTGTGTTAGAGTTTTAGAGTAAGGTCTTAATTGTTTAATTTGAGCATTGTAATTGCTTTAGATTACTCTATGTTTTTGTTGTGAAAAGTGTTGTAACTTTGGGAATCTCAAGGTGTCTTACCACCAACGAGATTGTGTTGTATCTTCATTAGCTTAGAATTCTTGATAGAAAGAATAGGTTCTTGGCTGGGGCTACACCGCAAGAAAGGTTTTCTTGGGCGGTAGGAAGTGAGTCAAACCAAGGGATAAGGTTCTTTAGTTTCATGTGAACGTCTAAGTGTTGTAATTGGAAGAATTGCTTGTAAAACATTGTTTCAATTATAGTGAAGAAAAATCTCCCAGATCAGCCGGGAGGCCTGGATGTAGTTTGCAAGTGGACACGCAAACGAACCAGGATAAAAATCGTGTTGCAGGAATTTTCTCTCTCTCTCTCTTTATTGCTTTAATCGGTTACTTTGTGTAGTTTTTAATTGTTATATTCTGTTTCTATACTATACTGGTGTAACTCTGATATTTCAGTAAGCTTTGTATATTCATTTCAATCTCGGTGTATTGTCGTGCAAGAAACCGAATCTGTCTGTGTAATCTGAGCTGTTTTAATCGATTAAAGTGATTACGTTAATCAATTATTTGTGTTCTGTTAATCGATTAATCTGGGGTTATTTCAGCATTAACTGTTGTTTTCGAATAGCAGATACTCTGACCGCTACACATATTCAACCCCCCCTTTCTAGGTGTATTTTTGCCACTGATACCTAACAAGTGGTATCAGAGCTAGTACAAAGTGCTAGCTCAACCGCGTATTCATGATGCTAAGGGAAATAAAATGTGTTCTACGAACCCGTTTGGTGGTGATGGTTCATCCATTAACTGACCACCTATATTCAGTGGTGAAGGGTATGCGTACTGGAAAGTCGGCATGCAAATTTTTATTGAACCCATTGACCCGGATATTTGGGAATCCGTAGTCAACGGGCCTTTCGTTCCACAACATTTAGTGGACGATGAACCTAAAGACAAGCCTAAAAGTCTATGGACCGATGATGAGCGCAAAAGGGTCCAGCATAACCTACGCGCCAAAAATATCATCACATCGGCCCTATCCTATGATGAGTCTTTAGGGTCTCGTAGTGCCAAAATGCAAAAGAAATGTGGGACACTTTACAAGTGACTCACGAAGGCACTAGCGAAGTCAAGCGCGCTAGATTAAATGCACTGACCCA